>NC_053119.1:1915419-1955419 GCF_010015445.1 Perca fluviatilis | reverse complement strand
AAAATTCATATTAAATATAAAATACATGTGAGGGTAGAAACCTATAATGGCTTATATAAAAACAAGGACATACCAAATGTAGACGTACAAAATTATGTTGTGTGTGCGTGTGTGTGTGTGTGTGTGTCTCTGCGTATGTGTGTGTGTATATATTTAAGTATTAGTGCTGTGTCTAAATAATTTTTTTTTCTCTTCGCTCTGCTTCTTTTCTGCTCTCGTCAGGATTTCGTCTCTGTAAGTAAAGCACAACGCTGTTTTATGTTTTTTTATCACTGATAAATCCCAGAAGAAGTCCATGGTGCTGAAACGGAGCATTATTACTAAGACAGAGGGGGGGCTGTCCATGGTGCTGAAACGGAGCATTATTACTAAAACAGAATGGGGCTGTCCATGGTGCTGAAACGGAGCATTATTACGAAAACAGATGGGGGGCTGTCCATGGTGCTGAAACGGAGCATTATTACTAAAACAGAGAGGGGGTTGTCTATGGTACTGAAACGGAGCATTATTACTAAAACAGAGAGGGGGGCTGTCCATGGTGCTGAAACGGAGGATTATTACTAAAACGGATGGGGGCTGTCCAGAACCAGTGTCATTTCACTGTTATGTAGATACCTTCAAGTAAAGAGTTACCCAATATCCAAATCTTAGGTGGAGGGGGGGGCAATATTTGTTATGACCATAATATGTGTCAAATATTCATGATATAGTTCAATAATGTAGGCTACCAAACGTATAATATCCTACAAAACTAGGAGACCACCTGGTCTACAAAGCTTCCTGCAGCCAGTATCAGCAGTTAGTATATGTGTTTAGCTGCTAAAGAGCTCTGCGATGCCAGATACGGTGCTCTGCATGGTGCTCCGTCAGGTAAGCGGTAGTCGGTGGTTCAGTTACCGGAGAATAGGTGACTGTGAGACGGGTACAGAGCAACAAGAGCTGCCCTTCATTTCGGCGGAGATTACGGCAAGTTTTGTACGTGTTGCTTATTTTTCAATAAGTCTTTTTAGTTAGACTTTACTTGAAGATATCTACATAAGAGTGATATGACACTGTCATGAACGTGACATAAACATTATAAACAGTCATAAACATTTATGACATAATGCTTCTTTTAGTAAGTGTCATTTTTTTGTCATGACAAGTTATGGTTATGATTAGGGTTAGGGTTTATGTGTCATGACAGTGTCATGACACTCTTATGTAGATACCTTGAGGTAAAGGGTTACCGTCCTTTTCCTATTGTGCTTTCTGACAGTATGTGAAGGTAAATCTCAGAGTGAAACTCGATGGGCAGCGTTACAGAGCCGAGCACGTTGAGAAAACAATTGGCTTTGGGGAATTAAATGTTCAGAGAGCAGCTAACAAGTTAGTAATCTTCTTATTGAAATTAATGTAAAGGACGAACAAAGGAGGGGAGGGGTAGGGGGGTAATGATCCTGTTAGTCGGGATCAGAAGCTGCAGAGGCTCAGATGAAGCAGATAAACTCCAATCCCATTAGGAACACAAGCAGATAAACACACTTTCCACTTTTTAATAAAACACGACTGAGAGCGTGAGCGCTGTGGTGCCGACGGGCCAACGGAGTTACAGCTCGCACCTTCTTTTAACAAATCTGGAGCCAAACGGAGCTCTAAAAATAAATACCTCAGGCATAGTCAAGGTTATTCAGGGCCTAATTTAAGAATTTATACTGTGTAGGAGAATTATAATGTGCTTTACAGTGTTTGTTAGGTTGGTGGAAGACATAGATGTGTGTGTGTGTGTGTGTGTGTGTGTGTGTGTGTGTGTGTGTGTGTGTGTGTGTGTGTGTGTGTGTGTTTCCAATAAAAGGAAATTGCAGTTTCACATCATTATGGACCGTTTGTATTCAGCCTGTTCTCATGAAGCATTCGCACACATATCTGTGAAAGGTAGTTGGTAGTATTCTAGTATTTATTACCGTCAGCATCACAATGACTGCTGCTGTATAAGAGCATGAAGATCCTCGTAGGGAGGAGTTCAGGGGGGATGTTTGGCTCCTAAAACGCAGGACTTTCACCCAGGAAACAGGTGTTCATGTCCTGAAGAAGTTAAGGAGAAAACACAAGACTTTCACCCAGGAAACAGGTGTTCATGTCCTGGAAGAAGTTAAGGAGAAAACACAAGACTTTCACCCAGGAAACAGGTGTTCATGTCCTGAAGAAGTTAAGGAGAAAACACAAGACTTTCACCCAGGAAACAGGTGTTCATGTCCTGAAGAAGTTAAGGAGAAAACACAAGACTTTCACCCAGGAAACAGGTGTTCATGTCCTGGAAGAAGTTAAGGAGAAAACACAAGACTTTCACCGAGGAAACAGGTGTTCATGTCCTGAAGAAGTTAAGGAGAAAACACAAGACTTTCACCCAGGAAACAGGTGTTCATGTCCTGGAAGAAGTTAAGGAGAAAACACAAGACTATCACCCAGGAAACAGGTGTTCATGTCCTGAAGAAGTTAAGGAGAAAACACAAGACTTTCACCCAGGAAACAGGTGTTCATGTCCTGAAGAAGTTAAGGAGAAAACACAAGACTTTCACCCAGGAAACAGGTGTTCATGTCCTGGAAGAAGTTAAGGAGAAAACACAAGACTTTCACCGAGGAAACAGGTGTTCATGTCCTGAAGAAGTTAAGGAGAAAACACAAGACTTTCACCCAGGAAACAGGTGTTCATGTCCTGGAAGAAGTTAAGGAGAAAACACAAGACTTTCACCCAGGAAACAGGTGTTCATGTCCTGAAGAAGTTAAAGAGAAAACACAAGACTTTCACCCAGGAAACAGGTGTTCATGTCCTGAAGAAGTTAAGGAGAAAACACAAGACTTTCACCCAGGAAACAGGTGTTCATGTCCTGAAGAAGTTAAGGAGAAAACACAAGACTTTCACCCAGGAAACAGGTGTTCATGTCCTGAAGAAGTTAAGGAGAAAACCCAAGACTTTCACCCAGGAAACAGGTGTTCATGTCCTGAAGAAGTTAAGGAGAAAACACAAGACTTTCACCCAGGAAACAGGTGTTCATGTCCTGGAAGAAGTTAAGGAGAAAACACAAGACTTTCACCCAGGAAACAGGTGTTCATGTCCTGAAGAAGTTAAGGAGAAAACACAAGACTTTCACCCAGGAAACAGGTGTTCATGTCCTGAAGAAGTTAAGGAGAAAACACAAGACTTTCACCCAGGAAACAGGTGTTCATGTCCTGAAGAAGTTAAGGAGAAAACACAAGACTTTCACCCAGGAAACAGGTGTTCATGTCCTGAAGAAGTTAAAGAGAAAACACAAGACTTTCACCCAGGAAACAGGTGTTCATGTCCTGGAGAAGTTAAGGAGAAAACACAAGACTTTCACCCAGGAAACAGGTGTTCATGTCCTGGAGAAGTTAAGGAGAAAACACAAGACTTTCACCCAGGAAACAGGTGTCTAACCCCTCCGTCGCTCCCTTTTTATTGGCTAAACTCAACTGTAACGGCCGCTGAACAGACTCTGTATCCAGCAGTTGCCTAATTTCGATATCATATGAATTGGTGTGCATACATTTAGTACGATATACCGAATGTATACCAACCCGGGCGGCTGTGGCTCAGTGGTAGAGCGGTCGCCTGCCAATCAGAAGGTTGCTAGTTCAATCTCTGGTCCTGCAGTCCCATGTCGAAGTGTCCTTGGGCAAGATACTGAACCCTGAGTTGCCCCCCATGCTGCGGATTGGGGAATTGTGGCGTATGGAAGACTACTTGCCCGGTGTTGCGACGCGGTTAGGGCGCACTGAGGACAGTCTGCCCCGTTTGACAGCCGCACCGGGAGCAGGCGGCCCCGTCCCTCCACGCGGGGAAAGAGAGCGCAGTGAGCATTTAGTCCACGGCCCCAAGAAATGGCGAGGGGGGGCTGTACAGCTTGTGACCAAAGTTGCAACAAACACACTCAAAGGTTGTTTGTGTTAGATGAGAGAAAATATCAGAAAGAAAAATGCACTTTAAACTGTTAGTTTTTTTTAGTAAAAACTTCTGAGATTGTTTCGCGATGTGTTTATTGTGCAAGTTGATATCGCGAATTACGATATATAATGCATATATTGTGCGGCCCAGATAAGTAAATATGTTGAATTGCTGAAACAGCTTTAAAGCTACTACATTTATAACTTTATAAACCACATTATGGGTCAGTAAGCATGTCAATATTACTGCAGTGAAAACAGGAAATGAAAGTGTTAAAGTTTTCCTTCTTTGTTTGTGTTTCCAACTCTTCCTCGTGTGATGTGAACGTCGCTGAACATGAAGGGGGTGAGTTGTCTTCTCCTTTTGGTTAAAAAGTGAACACTGACTATCTGAACAACAACACACTCACCTCAGCCTCAATTAGCTCAGCGTTGATATCTCACACACACACACACACACACACACACACGCTCGCCTCCATCTGGCTGTCTGCACAACCAAACCTGTGTGTGTGTATGTGTGTGTGTGTGTATGTGTGTGTGTGTGTGTGTGTGTGTGTGTGTGTGTGTGTGTGTGTCTGTGTGTGTGTCTGTGTATGTGTATGTGTGTATGTGTGTATGTGTATGTGTGTATGTGTATGTGTATGTGTATGTGTGTGTGTGTGTGTTATTTTGCGAGGCGTGCAGTCGTCTCTTCAAACAGCCTGACAGGTAAACGCTGTCCTACATACACAACTACCTCCAACGTCTGCAGGCGTCTGCCACCTGAATATCAGCAGCATGAAGGTTTACTAAATCAAAAAAGACCACCAAGAGACTCACAATTACCTAAAGGGGCGCAAAACAACCACGTTGAGACTACAAAGACCACAACACCTCAACAAAGATGCAAAACAAAGACAAAAAAGGAAAAGAGACGCAGACTGAGTGTGGGGGTCTGGCTCCAGAGAGGGATGGGGCCCCGGATGCTCGTGAGGTCAGGTGTGATGGGAGACTCTGGGGATGTGTAATGATATTGTAATAACATGGTAATTAATATGTGAGCCTGAAGGATGCAGACGGAGGAACTGATCATCACACCATCAGCAGAAAGATCTTTCATGTTTGTGTCCACCGTGGCTCACTCTCTGCTCCGCAACACCTGATTTCACCGTTTTTTTTATGGTGAGAATCTGGAAATTAGTAAACAGATCGTCCTCATTTAGGCAGCTCGTTAATCTGGAGCAGCGGATCCATCTTTGATTTACTCCTCTGTTTTACAGCCTCTCTCTCTCTCTCTCTCTCTCTCTCTCTCTCTCCTCCAGTCCCATCATATGTTCTTCAGATTCTTTGTTAAGTCAAAGTGATTCTACGCCCAATAAATAATGAAAGAGACGCTGGTTCAAAGCGCCACATATGGGACTCTAAGCTTCCTATTCAAGAGCTGTTTTGCAAAAGGAGCCTCCATATGGCCTACCCTATCCTCCCCCCCTCCTCCCCCCCCATTCCCCCACTCCCATTGGCTGTATGGACCACCCCCTCCCCATGCAGAAATAACAACATCAATGTAAAGTATTACACTCCTTTTCATGCTTCACGTGACCAAAACGGGACGAGTGAAATGTTGGCCTGTTTGATGCTGCTCTCTGACCGCCAGGGCTAACTCGCTCCGCCCGTCCCTCAGCCTCCAAAGGGCCGGCAGGTGCCCGCCGCTCAGTTCATGCCGGGTCAGCGCCGCTCCGAGGCTGCCTGGTGGCAGTCAGTGCCGGGTTGGCGCCGGTGCTGCCCTCCTAGCATTGTTTAACGGAGGCTGGAGCTTCCTGTGGAGGCAGACAGGTGTCCGTCATGTGTCGCACTCTGCGTTGTTTTGTGTAGACCAGAAGAGCTGCAAAGATTTATCGATTAGTTGTCAACTCTTATTAATTGCCAACGTCAATTGTGTGTCAGTGTGTGTTAGTGTGTCAGAGTGTGTGTGTGTGTGTGTGTGTGTGTGTGTGTGTGTGTGTGTGTGTGTGTGTGTGTGTGTGTGTGTGTGTGTGTGTGTGTGTGTGTGTGTGTGTGTCTGTGTGTGTCTGTGTGTGTGTGTGTGTGTGTCTGTGTGTGTGTGTGTGTGTGTGTGTGTCTGTGCGTGCATGTGTGCGTGTGTCGGTGTGTGTGTGTCGGTGTGTGTGCGTCTGTCAGAGTGTGTCTGTGTCAGAGTGTGTGTGTGTGTGTGTGTGTGTGTGTGTGTGTCGTGTCAGAGTGAGTGTGTTGTGTGTGTGTGTGTGTGTGTGTGTGTGTGTGTGTGTGTGTGTGTGTGTGTGTGTGTGTGTGTGTGTGTGTGTGTGTGTGTGTGTGTGTGTGTCCGTGACTCAGGTGAAGGCCTAAACAATCTCAGTGAGTGTCAGAAGCGGCCGGTGGCGAGGCGGGGTTCAGTTAGCACCTTGTAATGAAAAGCGTGGCGGTTGAAGCCCCCCCTCCCTCCTCCCTCCCCCCTCCCCCTCCGGTCTCAGCAGTCAGTCTGCATCAGCTCGCCAACACAGACACCCCGCCACAGTAAAGCTCCATTAACCATCCTGCACACGACCACAGGCTGTTTGTCCTCTTGGATTTTCACGCTCTCGGTTGTTGGCTGAAGGAGGAACAGCCAAGCACTCCATTAAACGGATGAAAAACAGCAGAAAACACGGTTCCCTTTGTGTAATCCAGTTTACTGTAGCAAGGGAAGAGGAGGAAGAGGAAGGAGTAGTCATCGCCATCAATGTTTCCTCCAATGCCCCGAAACCTTTGAGGGGGTTAACCCTCCTGATGTCTTTGGGTCAAATTTGACCCATTTTCAAAAAGTTTCTATATCAGAAATTTGGGTTTCTTTCAACCACATTTTCAAAAAGAAATAATGTGGATGGTTCCCTACAATGCTCTTCACATGTTAAATAAATGATCAGTTCAATACTTTTATAGACCTTTCTCACGGCAGACATGTTGACATGTCATAGCAGGAAAAGCACAGGTGTATTCAAAACCTATTAATGATGGCTGCATTCCACTTAGGAGAGGTCCTGGTATTAAACCATTACTGATGGCTGCATTCCACTTAGGAGAGGCCCTGGTATTAAACCATTACTGATGGCTGCATTCCACTTAGGAGAGGTCCTGGTATTAAACCATTACTGATGGCTGCATTCCACTTAGGAGAGGTCCTGGTATTAAACCATTACTGATGGCTGCATTCCACTTAGGAGAGGTCCTGGTATTGGTCATGCTGACTCACTGAAATATCTTACTGGGACACTTGATGGAACTGAGCCATCGTTAAGGTTATCAATCTCAGCTGTGCTTTTCCTACTATGACAAGTCAACATGTCTGCTGTGAAGAAGGTCCATTGAATTGGGTGTTTTATTTATTTTTATAGCATTTGAAAAAAAAATTGTGAAAAGAACGTTGAAAAAAGCGACAAAAATGTCAGAAGTAGTGACAAATAAGCTTGGATAAAAGTGACACATGTTTTTTTAATTTTGACCGAGAAAAACTAAAAGGTGCGTGGTCGACGGGAAGACAACACGAGGGTTAAAATAACTCCAACTGACAGAAAACAATGCTGATGTTAGAAAAACTTTGTAAAATGTTTCTGCATAATCTAACGTTCATGTTGCCTCTCCTCCTCAAACCCTCGGACACTTCAAGTTTGTAAGTTCATTGTCTTCACTCTGTGGTGCTGTGTGTGTTAGCCTGTTAGCATTAGCAATGGTGCTGTCAGTTTCCTCTCCCTCAGTAGATTCAGTCACAACGTTTAAACACATGCATATGTGTGTGCTTGTGTGCGTGTGTGTGCATCTTGTGTGTGTGTGTGTGTACCTCTGTGTGTGTGTGTGTGTGTGGGGGGGGGGTGTGCATGTGTGTGTGTGTCTGTGTGTAAATACCTTTGGTTGACAACACTGTTCTGTATGATGTGAAGCACATGAACAGTTGGAAAAAGAAACGAAAGTTAAGCAAGTTGAAGCACAGATTATAACCCAGGAAATCACAACTACTCCACATAGTGCTGCTCCATGTTTCTCCTGAAGAGCAGCAGCATTTGTTTGTTGATCGACTCCCCGAGGACTCGCTCCATGTTTTTGGACATTTTATCTCTAGTGAAGTGATCATAATAAAGTGAAGTGTGCTTTTAATAACACGGAGCAGATTGTCCACATTTCAGAGATAATAACTGAACAAAACATTAGAGAATGTGTGAGGAGAGCACATTAACACTGTGATTAGTGACGTGGAGATGAGAAAACTGTCCTTGACCGTGTGTGTGTGTGTGTGTGTGTGTGTCTGCAGCTTGTAGCCCAAATCTGTTTTAACTAATTAACCAGGAAGTCACTTCAAAGCAGAACTTTATTCAAATGATCCGGATCTCTGTCCTCTGTCTGAGAGGAGAGTTCACATCTGGATAATATTAAAAACAAACATTTAATTCTTCTGTGAGATGAAGAGGTAATTATCTATATACAGAGAGAGAAGAGACTTTTGCCAAAAACATGTTTCCTTTGTAAGTGACTGATGGGACAATCTTTGAAATTGGTTTTTACTTTAATTGACAAATGTTCAGTTACAGACTTGCTGACAGACTCAGATTATTATTCTAAGTGTCTGACAACATTATGGGATGGATCCCTACAGAGATAGACCTTTTAGTTAAAGAGTAAGATCCTTTTAGTTTAACATGAAACAGCCCCGAAATCACCATCACCAAACTCCACCAGACTCCATGTAAATAATCAGGACTTTTAGCGTGTATAGAGCCAGCATATCTCCACCAGACTCCATGTAAATAATCAGGACTTTTAGCGTGTATAGAGCCAGCATATCTCCACCAGACTCCATGTAAATAATCAGGACTTTTAGCATGTATAGAGCCAGCATATCTCCACCAGACTCCATGTTTTATTTAGTTTCTGTCTACTTTGAATGAAGTGTGTTTTACGATGATAAAAGTCCTGATTATTTACATGGAGTCTGGTGGAGTTTGGTGATTGGGATTTTGGGGCTGTTTCATGTTAAACTAAAAGGATCTTACTGAAGGTGAGTAAGCGTGTGTTTTCACATTTTCATATGTGTGTGTGTGTTCAGACGGCGCTTCACTGGGCAGCCAAGCACGGCCGCCAGGAGGCGGTGGACATGATGCTCCGGTCCGGAGCCGACGTCAACGTCAGATCGGTGAGCTGCGTCTGTGTGTGTGTGTGTGTGTGTGTGTGTGTTTGTGTGTGTGTGTGTGTGTGTGTGTGTGTGTGTGTGTGTGGTGGGGGTGTGTGTGTGTGTGTGTGTGTGTGTGTGTGTGTGTGTCAGCAGCCGTCATGCACTTTAATAACTTAGCTGCATAAACAGTCATGTCCGAGCTGTCTTCAGCTCTTCAACTCAGATTCTTTCAGAATTGAATCTCTCTTAAAGGAACAGCGCAACATGTTGAGAGATGTGTTCCAACAGAGAGACGACAACATTCACAAGTCTGTGTTAAAGTGTGTAACAATCATACACATTCATAAATCACCAGCCGTTTAGCTCTATAAACCAATTAACTGATATTCCCACAACATCAGTGGATGGCAACATTTACACTTTGGGAACATGGGAAAAAGTAGTAAATATAACACCAGAAAAACATCTCTCACACACACACACACACACACACACACACACACAGAAACATAGACACACACACACAGAGGAACATACAGACACACAGAGAAACACACATACACATACACACACACACAGGGAGACACACACATACACACACACACACACACAGAGAAACACATACACACTTACACACAGAGAGAGAGACACACACACACAGAAACACACACACACAGAGCAACACACACAAAGAGACACACACACACACACAGACACCCACCCCCACACACACACACACACACACACACAGAGCGGCAGTGTGCAGTGGATTGATTGGAAAGGGCCAATGTTGTGATTGGTTAACGGCTTCCCGACAGCCTCGGCCTGTGTGAGAGTTAATCTCCTCGCTGCCGCTGATGATGTCACACAGCAGATAATGTTTAAACCCTGCCGGAGCAAAGCAGAGCCGACAAGTCACTCATTGGCTCCATAATTACATAATTAACTTTTTGTCTCTGATCGTTAAGGACGTAATGGCTCCGATAAAAAGACCCTCAGCCGGAGCAGCGGGCGAATCAAAAATCAATAATCCATAGAGCGCATTAAGAGGAGAAAAGTAGCTCAGGGCTCAGTGAAGGCTGTGGATTCTCTCCGTGCTTTACATACCTCGACCTCAACGGTACTTCTCAGAGGGGAAAAGACAAAGAAAAGCCTGAGGTTTCAACCAACCAAACCATCTCCAAACCATCCCAGGATATCGGTCCTTCGTGTCTTACATTTTCTAAAACGGCAAAAATGTCAAAGAAATCGACAAATGTGGGGGGAAAAAGGCCGAAAAAAGCAACAGAATTGTCGAAAAAAGTAACGAAAAATGACAAAAACGTTATTGGGGCAGCCAGAAAAACCTGTCAAAAAAAACCTTGAGAGGGGTGAACGCCAGAGCAGGGGGAATGAGAGGGGGAAACACCAGAGCAGGGGGAATGAGAGGGGTAAACGCCAGAGCAGGGAGAATGAGAGGGGAACCGCCAGAGCAGGGAGAATGAGAGGGGGTAAACGCCAGAGCAGGGGGAATGAGAGGGGGAAACGCCAGAGCAGGGGGAATGAGAGGGGGAAACACCAGAGCAGGGGGAATGAGAGGGGGAAACACCAGAGCAGGGGGAATGAGAGGGGGGAACACCAGAGCATGGGGAATTTCATATTATTTAGTCAATGCATAACAATAACAGAACAGAACAACTGATAAACTGAACAATGAACCCAAATAATTAACACAATAACTGCTGGAAAGTTTGTAAGAAAAGAGTTTAGGATGAATTCTGAGCAGATTATTTCCTGTGAATGTTGCATCAGAGACACATTTTCTGTTATTCTTTCGGAACCATTCTCTGTCTTATGTATTATTATTTAAATTTTGGACAATCATACATCCCTGGCTTATGATTTCAGTTTTGATTGATCCAGATGCGACTAACTATCTGTTTCCTCTCTTCTTTTATCCTCTTCACCGTCCTCTCCGACTTCATCAGCACGTAAGTGATTTTCTGAACCATTCCAGCTGCAGACCTCTCCCTAAAGACGAGCCTCCCTTCAGATTTCAGCCTGACGGCTCTCTGCTGAATGTTTAGAGAGAGAAATGAGTTTACTGCGTCTGTCTTTATTCTCTGTGTTTATCTGACTTCTCTCATGCTGCATGCGTCTCTCTGAAAGGGGGTAAGTCCTGTTCTAATGCACCTCTTTAAATCTACACTGTAAGGTCTCGCTATAAACTGAAGGCTCGGTTCACACAGGAAGTCTGGGACTGATAGGTTTTTTTGTCTGTTTGTGGTTGTGTGTGTGTATGTGTGCAGTGTATCCTGCAGTGAAAATGTTGAAGTAAAGTTGTCAGTAAAATATTGGACTTCTTTGTAAAATAATCAGCAAAAGAGAAAACCTTTTCTCTCTTAGCATCTCTAAGTCAAAAAAGAGTCAAGAAAAGCATCAAAAGTGTTGAAAAAATGTCAAAGAATGTCCAAAGAAAATTGCACAATCACGCACGCAAACACACCCACACGCTCACACACACACACACACACACACACTGGCACAGACACACGCACACACACAAACGCACACACACATGCGCAGACACACGCACAGACACACACACACGCACATGCACACACACACAAGCAAAAGAGATAACGTTTTCTCTCTTAGCATCTGTAAGTCAAAAAAAGAGTCAAGAAAGCGCTGAAAAAACGTCAAAGATTGTACAAAAATAATAATAATTCAATGTGTCAAAAAACGCCGAAAAACATTGAAGTGCCAGAAAAGTGTCAACAAGCATGTTTATAAATGTAAACATAGGTCAGAACTGCTGCTTCAACAAAGGCCTTCTGGGCCCGTTTCTCGGGGGGTGGGGGGAGGTCTCGTTAACCTGCGATTATTCCCAAACGACAGAAGCCGTCATCCTCCGGAGAGAAACGCGGGGAGACGGTTCATCACACGCCGGTTTCCAGATGTAACGGAGAGTCTGTGACAGCGTGACAGCGCTCTCTGGTTCTCTTCTCCACATCAGAGCGCCCGCGGGCCGTTTAAAGTCTGCACACTACAGACCCGTCCTGTTAATCAGCAGCGACTTCAGACCCCCCCGCCGCCACGCTGCTGTCACTCATCCAGCTGGAAACGGGCGTCTGACTGACAGGATGACGGGCGGCCGCTCCGCCGGGACCCGCCGGTGTTAATGGGAACAAATGATGGAGACCGGGAGAGTTTCTGTCAGAGCGGACAGCTGATGGACACACACACGGACTCACGGTGATCGGAGCCGACAGACGCCGGCTTTTACAAACCACGTGCTTCTGAAACACGTCGACTCTTTCACACGGAACCGATTACAACTCTAAACGCAGCGGTGACAAACTCCGTTTCTCTAGGGGCCACTCTGGAGAAGGAGACCGACATGTAGAGATTATTGACATGCTTTTATTTAAGAGATAAAGTCAAATATCTCTGACTGTTTTACTGCATGTCTCATATTGTCTTCTTACCTACAGTCGACATAAAGCCCTAACATAGTTCCTATGGTAGAGTTTAGCATATCAAGCTAAACAAAGATAACATTTTTAAAAACAGCTTCCACAGCTGCCCCCTGGCCTCGAGTTTGATACATGTGCTTTAAAATGTAAGTGGGGGGGGGGCAGCCTCTAGCTCACCCGTTAAGAGCGTGCGCCCCATGTAGGCTGAGTCCTTGGCAGTGACCCGGGTTTGAGTCCAACCTGCGGCCCTTTGCTGCGTGTCATCCCCTCTCTTTCTTTCCCCCTTTCCTCTCTATCCACTATCTCTATCAAATAAAGGGAAAAGTCAAAAAAATAATCTTTAAAAAAAGAAATATATATTTCTTTTTATATATATATATATATATCCTTTTAATTGAAAAGATTACCCAAAAAAAGGGACAAAAACTTTGGTAAAAGCATAAAAAACAAGTGACAGAAATGTCGGAAAAAGCGTCAACAAAAGTGTCAGAAAAGTTGAAAAAAGTGACATCTGTGTGACGTCCTGTTGTGTTCTTTAACCCCCCAACGTAGCACAGTTCCTGTTTTCCATCAGACGGTTTATAGATCTCTCTTGAAGCAGCTTCATTTCCAGAGAAAGAGAGAAAGAAAAGAGACGAGGGACTGAGGAAACAGTTCAGAGCTTGGGTTTGGTGTTTAAAATCTTTCTGGTGGCATAGATAGAGGCAGTGATGTTTCCTGTTTCCTGTACGGGACTCTCACACCGCCTCAAAACACCCCCACAAGTCTGATCTCTGTTACATGACTGGCCCCCGCAGCGGGACACAGGGGGGGGGTAGTTTCTACTAAAGTTGAGTCGGTCTCACCTTTACACCACAGGCCCGCTGCGTTCTTTTGCGTGTCCCCAATGGGCGATTTTAGACCCTTTTAAGGGGACTCAAGCCCCCCTAAATTTCATCTCAGCCCCTCTAAAAACTATAATAATAATAAAAAAAAATGTGTGTGCTTCAAGTGCAATTAATTCAAAATTATTCAAAATAAAATAAATAAATAAATAACGTGGATGGTTAAATAAAAGTTATAAGTTAAATAAATGGTCAGTTCACTACTTTCATTGAATTTGGGTGTTTAATTAAATTTTATAGCATGCAAAGAAAAATTTATAAAAACGTTGAAAAACGTTGGGAAAAATGTCAACAAAGCACGGACAAATGTGACAAAAAACATAGGAAAATGTAACAAAAACTTCAAAAAGTGACAAACATGGGAAAAGCTTCAAAAAACGCAGAAAAATTTTGACAGAAACTTCTAAAAAAGTGACACAAGTGTCAAAATAGACGACCAAAACGTGGATTTCTTTTTACATTTTGACCCAGAAAAACAAAAAGTTGCATCAAGGTCGGCGGGGGAGACAACACATGGGTTAAAGTGTTTTATTGTGAGTACAGACCATAATACTGTGTGTTGTTTCCAGGGTTACACAGCTCTCCACCTCGCCTCCATCCACGGGCACCAGCACATCGTCCACGCCCTGATCACCACTCACAGTGAGTCCGTCCTCCTTAATATCAACATTTTTACCAGATTTATGCACCTGCACACACGTCTGTCTTCTCCACATTTCCTCTTTAGTTCTGCAGACTTCTGGCCACAGATCTCTGCAAATAGATCATTAAAAAATGGCTCATTTTCTCTCTACAACCCACATACGTTACATCGAAAATCCACATTACAGACCCAGAGTCAAAAAGGACTAATGTTCAGCAGCAGTTAGAGTCCCCTAAAAGTTCTGTTGTTGCTGCTGAAAGACTCACATTATTATTCTAAATGTCTGACAACACCGAAATCACCATCACCAAACCCACCACACTCCATGAACAACTCCAACTCTTAGAACCACGTTTTCATAGCGTTGGTTTCTCGTTGTGTTCTGAGGGTTTGATTCATATTAACGTATAAAATTGATATTCACACATTGAGAATCAAACGGCGAGGGATTCTTCTTCTCCACGCCTCAGAGGTGAAGAGAGCAGTGATGCACATCGCTCTGCCAGACAAAAGACCCACACAACGCCAGACTGACAGGCCTGCTGACCCCCTCCCCCACTCACACACACACACACAGACACACACACAGAGACACACACACACACATACATACACACATACACACACACACACACACATACACATACACATACACACAGACACACATACACACACACACACTCACACACAGAGACACACACACACACAGGCACATACACACACGCAAACACGCACACACACGCACACGCCACACACACACACACACACACACGAGACAAGTTATAAGTTAATTATAGTAATTAAAGTATTTGACTGTCATAAATGTGGAGAATGTGTATAACCTCGACATCTTTTGCCTTCATAAGGCCAACCACGTTGCTGCAGTGTGTGTGTATATATATATATATATATATATATATATATATATATATATATATATATATATACAGTACAGGCCAAAAGTTTGGACACACCTCATTCAATGGGTTTCCTTTATTTTCATGACTATTTACATTGTTGATTCTCAATGAAGGCATTAGAACTATGAATGAACACATGTGTAATTATGTACTTAACAAAAAAGTGTGAAATAACTGAAAACATGTCTTATATTCTAGTTTCTTCAAAGTAGCCACCCTTTGCTCTGATTACTGCTTTGTACACTCTTGGCATTCTCTTGATGAGCTTCAAGAGGTAGTCACCTGAAATGGTTTTCCAACAGTCTTGAAGGAGTTCCCAGAGATGCTTAGCACTTGTTGGACCTTTTGCCTTCACTCTGCGGTCCAGCTCACCCCAAACCATCTCGACTGGGTTCAGGTCCGGTGACTGTGGAGGCCAGGTCATCTGGCGCAGCACTCCATCACTCTCCTTCTTGGTCAAATAGCCCTTACACAGCCTGGAGGTGTGTTTGGGGTCATTGTCCTGTTGAAAAATAAATGATGGTCCAACTAAACGCAAACCAGATGGGATGGCATGTCGCTGCAGGATGTTGTGGTAGCCATGCTGGTTCAGTATGCCTTCAATTTTGAATAAATGCCCAACAGTGTCACCAGCAAAGCCCCCCCACACCATCACACCTCCTCCTCCATGCTTCACGGTGGGAACCAGGCATGTAGAATCCATCCGTTCACCTTTTCTGCATCGCACAAAGACACGGCGGTTGGAACCAAAGATCTCAAATTTGGACTCATCAGACCAAAGCCCAGATTTCCACTGGTCTAATGTCCATTCCTTGTGTTTCTTGGCCCAAACAAATCTCTTCTGCTTGTTGCCTCTCCTTAGCAGTGGTTTCCTAGCAGCTACTTGACCATGAAGGCCTGATTCGTGCAGTCTCCTCTTAACAGTTGTTCTAGAGATGTGTCTTCTGCTAGAACTCTGTGTGGCATTCATCTGGTCTCTAATCTGAGCTGCTGTTGACTTGGGATTTCTGAGGCTGGTGACTCGGATGAACTTATCCTCAGCAGCAGAGGTGACTCTTGATCTTCCTTTCCTGGGGCGGTCCTCATGTGAGCCAGTTTCGTTGTAGTGCTTGATGGTTTTTGCGACTGCACTTCACATTCAAAGTTTTCGCAATTTTCCAGAATGACTGACCTTCATTTGTTAAAGTAATGATGGCCACTCGTTTCTCTTTACTTAGCTGATTGGTTCTTGCCATAATATGAATTCTAACAGTTGTCCAATGGGGCTGTCGGCTGTGTTTCAACCTGACTTCTGCACAACACAACTGATGGTCCCAACCCCATTAATAAAGGAAACAATTCCACTAATGAACCCTGACAAGGCACACCTGTGAAGGTAAAACCATTTCAGGTGACTACCTCATGAAGCTCATTGAGAGAACACCAAGGGTTTGCAGAGTTAAAAAAAGCAAAGGGTGGCTACTTTGAGGAATCTAAAATATAAGACATGTTTTCAGTTATTTCACACTTTTTTGCTAAGTACATAATTCCACATGTGTTCATTCATAGTTTTGATGCCTTCAGTCAGAATCTACAATGTAAATAGTCATGAAAATAAAGAAAAAACCTTGAATGAGAAGGTGTGTCCAAACTTTTGGCCTGTACTATATATATATATATATATATATACTACTGATATCAAACACCTTCAGAGTCCGGCACACAGACTGGATCTCACACAGAGAAGTTCTTCTCCTGAAGCTGAGACTCTGGAGAACAGATAGAGTTTCATCACCAGTCCGTACAGTTGGCGCACTGCAGCGGAGGAAAGCTTTCCTTTCTGGGAAACGCACACAAACACACACACACACACACACACACACACACACACAGACAGTTTAGAGAGAGTTTGATGGAGGTGGGTGGAGGGGTGGTGGGAGTTTAACCAGAGTCGGTTACACGGTGAAACCATTAGCTTTCTGATGTCACACTGAGAATCATGGGAGCATCTTCCTCTGAGCTGCAACACGATGAGCCGCAGCCTCCTCCGTTAAACGCCACGTTTCTTCCTCCAGGAAATCTTCACGGATCAACTCTTCTTTCTGCTGCAGGATAACTTCACTCACATCCTCTCACTTTTTATGCAACTTGTTTTCACTCCCAGTTCCCTGCGCCCTGTTTGTTTAACATGAAACAGCCCTGAAATCTTCATCACCAGACCCAACAGACTCCATGTAAATAATCAGGACTTTTAGCGTGTATAGAGCCAGCATATCTCCACCAAACTCCATGTAAATAAAAAGGACTTTTAGCGTGTATAGAGCCAGCATATCTCCACCAAACTCCATGTAAATAATCAGGACTTTTAGCGTGTATAGAGCCAGCATATCTCCACCAGACTCCATGTAAATAATCAGGACTTTTAGCATGTATAGAGCCAGCATATCTCCACCAGACTCCATGTAAATAATCAGGACTTTTAGCGTAAATAGAGACAGCATATCTCCACATGTAAATGGGTGAATTAAGGGTTTATTTCAACCAAACCAGAGTGGTGATTGTTGCAACCGTGGAAAGATGAACCAAGACGGCTTTTGATAGTTTTATGTAGTTTCTGTCCACTTTGAATGAAGTGTGTTTTAAGATGATAAAAGTCCTGATTATTTACATGGAGTCTGGTGGAGTTTGGTGATGGTGATTTTGGGGCTGTTTCATGTTAAACTAAAAGGATCTTACTCTTTAACTAAAAGGTCTATCTCTGTAGGGATCCATCCCATAATGTTGTCAGACACTTAGAATAATAATCTGAGTCTGTCAGCGGCAACAACAGAAGTTTTAGTGGACACTAACTTTGATTCTTCACACAGCGATGAAAGAAAACTGGAAATGAATCCAGACAGACTCTCAGACTGGCAGCTTTACCGTCTGCATAATCACTCTCAGAAACAGTGATGTGCTGTTGTTCATCCTCAAGACCAAGGCGGCTGACTGAAGGAGCCTCGCTCCTTCTCCACCGCACGTTATCGAGAGTAGTAGAGAAGGGAGAGTAGAGAAGGGGGAGAGTAGAGAAGGGAGAGTAGAGAAGGGGGAGAGGAGAGAAGGGAGAGTAGAGAAGGGGGAGGAGAGAGGAGAGAGGGGGAGAGGCTGTATATTAGAAGAATATTCACTTTTATTTCCCATGTAAACAGCTAAGAGCATGCAACTTAGAAAAAGTACCTTAACAATCAAACAAAGATAATTTTTTTACAACAACCTGTTTCACATCCTGAATATATAAAATCTCGTCTTCTGGGGGAATTTCTGAGTCTTAAAGTCTGTGAATTTGCCAAATTCTGTGTGTATCACGTTGTTTGAAAAACACTTTCAGGCCCACTGCAGACTTTGGTCAGGCCTGCGTGCATCGGGCATGTGGCTTAGAGGAATCCTGTCTTTGGAAAAAGGGCAAAACTGGAATAATATGTGCATGTGAACGTAATCCATTACGTTCCCGGTTGGTTAAAGTCTCCATCCTGTACTTCCTGTCTCTCTCTGCTGTCAAATGAAAGTGGAAATATCTTCTACAACCTTTTATAGGAAGCAAGAAAATAAAGCAACTATAATGTTCTTCTTGTTTCCATCAGATGCTAAAACCAGCATCAGAGATTACCACGGGAAGACAGCTGTTCACTACTGGAGAGGCTGCAGAGATGTCTTCAACAAGCCTCAGCCTCAGCCAGGTCAGAGCACACACACACACACACACACACGCACGCACGCACACCCACGCACACACACACACACACACACACACACACACACACACACACACACACACTCACTCACACAGAGACACACACACACACACCCCCACACACACACACACACAGATACACACACACACACTCACACTCACACACACACACACACACACACACACACCGCTCTTTACTTCATAACTGAGGATTAGTTTGAATTCTGTGCTTCAGAACCCAGAACTTAAGTTTTTATATGCTGCCAACCCAAAAAACTGAGCTTTTATGAAGACAAAAGTGGAAACAGATGCGAGGAGTCAGCAGAGAGAGGGAGAGACACTAAGATAAACATATGTCGGACGTTACATGTGTTTGCTTTACTTCCAGACACATAGTTAGCCTTCAACTGACATTTGGATGTTTGACTTAGTAACAAGTCACACTATAGAGCTCCACAGTGTGGTTCCAGGAGTAAAAAACCCGTTCTTTTGTGTAACGCGGCTCATCATCTGCATATAGTGTGAGTCACGGTAAAGTTTCTGTCCTCAGGTGGGAGTTCATTTGTTGGAAGACGGACGCAACGTTACGCTCTGCCGTCTCTGCTGCTGACACGCCCCCACCTCAGGGTCAGCTGACGGCCCAACACAAAAAAAAAAAAAAAAAACAAAGACCTGGGCGGGGGGCCCCCAAACCCCCAAAAACAAAAAACCCCCGCCCCCCCCCCCCCCCCCCTTCTTTCTGGTGGTGTGGAAAATGTTTCTGCAGACTTTAAATACAGTGTGTTTTACAATGATTAAATTACTGTTCGTGCAAGTAAAAGTCCAGAATATAAAATTTTACTAAAGGACAAAAGAAGTATCCCATGGCATGAAAATGTCACTTTATGAGGTTTTTTAACATTGATATGCGTTCCCCCAGCCTGCCTATGGTCCCCAAGTGGCTAGAAATGGTGATAGGTGTAAACCGAGCCCTGGGTATCCTGCTCTGCCTTTGAGAAAATGAAAGCTCAGATGGACCAATCAGGAATCTTCTCCTTATGAGGTCATAAGGAGCAAGGTTACCTCCCCTTTCTCTGCTTTGCCCGCCCAGAGAATTTGGCCCACCCATGAGAGAGAGAGAGAGAGACATCATGGCTTTCAAACAAGCAAAATGGCAGATGATCAAGGCCACACCCCCACCCTCCACCTTGCCCCCTCTCTCTCTCCTCCTCAATAGCTACAAACACAGAAATGGCACATCCTAATTATTAGGAGACCACTAAGGTCTATATAAAAGAGACTTCAGATACAGTATTAGGGGACCACTAAGGTCTATATAAAAGAGACTTCAGATACAGTATTAGGGGACCACTAAGGTCTATATAAAAGAGACTTCAGATACAGTATTAGGGGACCACTAAGGTCTATATAAAAGAGACTTCAGATACAGTATTAGGGGACCACTAAGGTCTATATAAAAGAGACTTCAGATACAGTATTAGGGGACCACTAAGGTCTATATAAAAGCATCCAAAGAGCATCATGTCATGGGACCTTTAAAGTATCAAAAGTAAAAGTACTCTTGAAGCAGAATGGATTCTTGTTTTGTTTCTTCTGTGATTTATAACAAAAGCTTAAAACACTAAAACCTAATGACTTAATATTCAGTGTGTGAGTTTATTATATTTCATTTCTATCAAACAGATGTTTAATTACACCCTGATGTTTCAACTGTGGAGAAAGGATTATAAAGGAAGTAAAAAAAAAGATAGTAAGAATGTTTTACTTTCATTTCTATTAGGAAACAGACATAAATGTTGGACACAGTGAAACACGTTTCACCTCCCACTCTCTTTCACACGTTCATAAACGCCGTCATTAACTTCCCCTCCGATGGCTCGCAGCATTAAGCTTGTTATCTGCTTTAATCAGGTCGGGCGGCAGATGATGAGCAGCAAACTAGCCGGTTGTTGGGAGGACGCTCGCTCCGGTTAATGTGAAGATTATCAAAGCACGGCCGCTGCCAGACTCTGGGACGGAGTCGCTGTGGGACTAAGGCCTCCTACACACTGGCTGAGTGGTGCGAGCGTGGCGTTTCTGTTGCGTGGTGGCTGCGTGGCGTTTTCTATGTCTTTGCACACCAGAAAGGTGTCTGACGCGGCGCTGCTGCTGCTGCTGCTAGCCTTCTCTGGACACATGGATGTTTCCCATAAACATAAACAGAAATATATACTGATCTGATTACAGCAAAGACAACGTCGGCAGTATTGACAGAAAAATAGGCTCCAGAATATTTCCTTCTGGATTGACAGGTGACGAAAATCGATAATTGTTTATTATAATTTTTTTAAATTACATTTATATCAAAACCTCGAGACTTTCAAACATCAACATGTCATTTATTAATATGTATTTGTGTCTAAATGACATATAAACATATTTTCCTATTCTATGTTGTCAGGAAACGCTTCCAACACGCTGGCGTGTCGCATGAAAAATAGGCGTCTGTTCTATTTCTAGCATGCACGCGTTTTCGGCGCAGCTCGAGTCGCGCCTGAGACGTGCATATCACGCAGGCAGTGTATAAGCTCTAACCTGTTAACATGGGAGCCAAAATAAAAATGCCACACGCCACGCAGCTGACACGCTCACGCCACGCGGCCAATGTGCAGAAGGCCTGAAGGCTGCGGCCAACACAAAACAACGGGAACACGCATGCTTCCACCAAGCAGCGCCAGAAGGAGTATTCTGATCCTTTACTCAAGGGCGTAGCGGAAAAGGAATACTGGACTAATATCCACTAATGTCCAAATGTTGAGGTTCTTAACCCTCATGTTGTCCTAGGGCAGCGACGGCCCGAGGCATAAGCGAACTAAGCGGCTGCTTTGGGCCCCCTGGCCACCAGGGGGACCCCAATCGAGTGTTGTTTTTTCCTCTTAACATTTGCCGATGTTCCCATCTGGGCTCCCGTAGTTCCGAATGGGCCCAGCCCTCCCCCCGCACGTTTGCCATGGAGATAAACAAACAACACAGCAGCGACAGTGGCTAATATTAGTTACTTTCTTAACTACTAGTTTCATTACTTACTTAACCGTAATATCCGCCCAAATGACCGGAGCTCATTGTGCTCTGTACCCGGCTCAAAGTCACCTATTCTCGGATAACTGACCCACGAACTACCGCTGACCTGACGGAGCACCGGACCCGGTGTTGAGGAACTCTGATGCGGCTCAACACATCCACTAAAAGCCGCTGATACGACCGAACTGTGAAGGAGGTCTGTAGCTGCTTTAACAACTAGCAATCGGCGCTCTGTAGCACGGAGCTCCTCTTCCAATGTTTTTTTTTTTACCGCTAGTTACTACGATGGAGCTTGCTACAGGTGGCTACAGGTATGCTACACTCATGAGACCATGGCATGTTAATGTAACCTACGTTACTCAGCAACAGGTGAAAATAGGGGCAAAGTTGTGCGACTAAAGTCAAAATGAATTGAACTTTTACTGAGGAACGTGAATTACCTGTATGTGTGAAAACAGCTTTATCTCACGCATCCGTTTAGTTGTTGTTGAATATATAGCATATAGCATTTCATTTTGTCATTCTTTCACGGAGGGCGCCCCCCCCCCTCCCCCCCCCTCCGTTTTTAAAGTTTATGTAGCAGAAATTTGGATTTCTTTCAACCAAACGGAAGGTTCCATGAAACGCTCTTCACAAGTCAAATTAAGGATCAGTTGACTGCTATCATTGACTTTCAGGGGATTTATTTAATTTCATAGCATTATTCTGACTAAACTTTGACAGTCTGTGATCATCCATCAACATCCTCTGATTTTCAATATTAGTCAAAATAATTCATACTTTCTGCTTTTTTAACTCAAAAGTTAGATATCATTTCATAGGCTATATAAGGTTTAATGGTTTAGTGACCAGAAATTCCCAAAATAGTGGTAATAAGTTGTTGTTAGTGTACACTGGTGGTAGTGGGAGAAAAAAGCGCCGAAAACAATGCTACAAAAAAGTTGAAAAGGGACAAACACGTTGATTTTTTGCAATTTTTTATTGATTTTCCATTCAAGCATGTAACATTTTCTACAGCACATATTGGACCAAATGTATACAAACATAGTATGGCTGTGTTACACAGATACTAACCAATGTGAAAGATACCCCCCCACCCCGACCCACTCAACCATCCCAGTTTGTCCCTTTAAATCCAGATCTTCACAAGAATAATAGTCCATTCATTTTCAATTTTGACCCAGAAGGACAACACAAGGGTCAACTAGAGTCTTTTCTTATCGTGCCACTTTGATAGAATTTATGCCACACAGCGGCAGTTTGGGTTGCTAATGAAGAGCCATTTAGCAACGAAACCAATCAGATGGATTGTTTTCTGAAGCTAAGTGGGCAGCAAGAGTCTCTGCGATGGGACACACAGGAGAATCAGTGTCCCGCCTCCACAATGGGACAACAATGGGCTGACCTCTGACCCCCGTTGACCTCTGACCTCCGTGTTTTCCCACAGCTGTCACCTCTCACAAAGGCCGGCCGGCGAGAGGCGACTACAGAATGGAAACGGAGGTGTTAACTCATCGCAGGATGGCCAGGACTCCCAGTGGGAAACAAAGCCACGTCAAAGGTTTACACAATGACGCAGCGCTCGATGGGTTTCTGCACAACGATGAGTCACCGTTCACAGAAAGAGACTCGGGAGGACGCTTAAAAACTAACTTAAAAACAGCGTAGGGAGGAGGCCGGTTAAAACACAGGACTTTACAGCCGGGGAGCGGAGTTCGATTCCCAGGGAAAACAAAAGTACGGAGCGCCGTGCGGAGCTCTGTAGCCGGACACCTGACTTGCCGGCGGTCTCCTGGTTTTGTACGTCTTCATGTATCTTAAGTTTTGGGTGCTTACATCTTTGTACGATATATATATATGGAAGGAAGCTTCATCTGAAGTGAAGAGATATTTAAAGCAGCATAGATTTTCTTCACCTCCGCGCCCTGCAGTCAGACCTCCGTGTTTCTCCTAAAGTGAAGTCTTTCTCTCTCTCTGTCTGTCTCTCTCTCTGTCTCTCTCTCTCTCTCTGTCTCTCTCTCTCTCTCTCTCTCTCTCTCTCTCTCTCTCTCTCTCTCTCTCTCTCTCTCTCTCTGATCCGAGGAGCTTACAGCTTTAATTAAATCATTAAATTCCCGTCTACGGTTCACAGAGCCGGCCCAAATTGACTTCCCAGCATCCTCGTTTTCTCTCCGAACACCAAATAGTGATTTTCTGCCCGTCTAATTACAAAGCTCAACATGTGATGAAGGCGGCATCCGGCGGGGGAATTATGTCACGGGTCCGGACTTAGACCTCATTACCAACCTGAGAGTCAGATTATTACGTCTGGAATTGGACGGAGATGTTTATCAACAGACGGAGAGTTAGTCGCTCGCTGATCAGCACACAAAGTTTCTGTAGAAACAAAAAGCTGAGCTGCAGAGTCTGTAAGACGCCTTCTGAGCTCTAGAGAAGGTTTGTGTGTGTGTGTGTGTGTGTGTTCTTGTTTAACTATATTCGTGGGGTCCAAAAACCGGGAGTCCAGTATACTTGTGGGGTCCGGACCCCACTAGTTTAAAGGGCTGTTTGAGGGTTAAGACTGGGTTTTAGGATTAGGGTTAGAATTAGGTTATGGTTAGGGTGAGGGTAAGGGTTAAGGTTAGGCATTTAGTTGTGATGGTTAAGGTTAGGTTAAGGGGCTAGGGAATGCATTATGTCAATGATGGGTCCCCACAAAGATAGTGAGAAGCTGTGTGTGTGTGTGTGTGTGTGTGTGTGTGTGTGTGTGTGTGTGTGTGTGTGTGTGTGTGTGTGTGTGTGTGTGTGTGTGTGTGTGTGTGTGTGTGTGTGTGTGTGTGTGTCTGTATCCCCCCCCCTCAATGTTATCAATGCTTCTTCACTAATAGACATAATTTTGTCGAAAGAAAGTGGGTAAGAAGTGGCAAAAACATGCTAGAACTGTTGTAAAAATATAAAAAATAAAAATAAATAGTGTCTGTATTTTTTCCCGTTAGACTTTTTCGTTTTGTTTTTCATGTTTTTTTCACTTCCATCATTTTGGATTTTGTGGCTCCAGCGATGAATAAAATGCAGTGACACTTTGTTGATGAAGAAAAGAGCGTCAACACAAAGTCACTTTCATGGGACTTTAAAAGTTGTGTTGTCGAAGCGTCTGCAGCCTGAAACTGGGGCTCCGTTACTCAGGCAGCTGTCCGATCCCCATATGTTGTTCCTGCTACATACAAGCCACAATATGTTGCTGCGGAAATCAAAGAATCCTTTTTTTTAATAATTTCTCAGCAGCTTTTTAATCCGGCACAGAGTCCAGTCAGCAGGACAGATTTATAGAGACAAAATGTTGCTTAGACCGTCAACTGTTGAAGGAACACGCTGACTTATTGGGACTTTGTCTTATTCCCCGTATCCCCCAGAGGTGGGTAGTAACGAGTTACATTTACTCCGTTACATTTACTTGAGTAAGTTTTAGAAAAGAATTATACTTCTCGGAGTAGTTTTAAATCACTATACTTTTTACTTTTACTTGAGTAGATTTGTGAAGAAGAAACTGTACTCTTACTCCGCTACATTAGGCTACAATGAGCTCGTTACTTTTCTTTTTACCTCTTTGGTATTCTACGCGTCATTGTTTTTACATCTCATTTTAAAGTGCCCATATTATGCTCATTTTCAGGTTCATAACTGTATTTTAAGGTTGTACCAGAATAGGTTTACATGGTTTAATTTAAAAAAATAATATATTTTTGTTGTACTGCACAGCTCTCTCTCACTGCTGTAGATCCTCTTTTCACCTGGTTTCTGTTTTAGCTACAGAGTGAGACCTCTTTTCTTCTTCTTCTTCTTCTGTACTATCTTTGATTGCACTCACACATGCTCAGTAGCTCAGATGTAGATCATGTCAGCTAGCTCCATAGACAGTAAAAGAAAGGCTGTTTCTCCAACTTCAGTCAGTTCCAAGGCAGGATCAGCTGGGAGACTTCTTCTAAACCAGGGAGCACATGGAAGTAGTTCTTCTGGAGATTATGGTGAACTTGTGTGTGTTGTAGCAGTGCTTTGCTATTGAGAATGAGGTAGCATGCTAGCATTAACGTTAGCATGCTAGCCTTAACGTTAGCATGCTAACGCTAACGCTATGAGCTAACGGTTGTGGTTAGCCAGCTTGTTTCGGCTTGTGACGTCACAATCCGGGCCGATTTTGAACAGCTCACCAGGAGACTGAAGGCAGGACACATTCAGAAACCGTATCTCACTCAGAACAGCATGGATGGATTTTTTTCAAAGTTATAACTTAATAATAAGTTCAATAATGATACTGTCTCAGCCATCTCTTTATTGTTTTATAATAACGTAAAAAATTAAGGAAGTGAATACATGTACAAAAAGAGAACGATATAAAGTCGAACATGTAAGTAAAAATGTGAAAGAATGATCCTGTTTATATTTTGTTAAGTTAGTCATTTTGTAAATATACTACTACGGAGCATTAGGGCCAAATCAATGGGGAAAATTAAGGAGCAAGATTTTTTTTAATTTATTTTTGCATTTCGAGAATTAAGTCAAAATGGCGAGAATGAAGTTGAACTACCTTTGTGAGAATAATGGGGTGGCAGTAGCTCAGTCTGTAGGGAGTTGGGTTGGGTTCAAGTGCCCCAAACAGACCAAAGTATGGTGGTGGACTGGTAGCTGGAGAGGTGCCACTTCACCTCCAGGGCACTGCCAAGGTGCTCTTGAGCAAGGCATCGAACCCCCAACTGCTCTGGGCACCTTTCCATGGGCAGTTCCCTCACTCTGACATCTCTGCATTAGTGCATGTAGAGGTACTGAGCATGTGTGTGTAATTCAGGCCTGTGTGTAATGTGTGTAATAATTAAGGGATCAATAAAGTATAAATTATTATTATTATTATTATTAATTATGTCGAAATGTCGAGATTAAAGTTGAAATGACGAGAATAAATTCAACTCCTTTATCACTTAATCACATTAGAGCGACTGTCCGCCATGCCAGCTGCCATGTAGGCAGCATCATAGATAGGCTCTGGGTTAGATCCTCGGAGTGCTGCGCTCATCTGAGCTCCACTCTTTTAGGATCAAACAATTTGATCAATTGTCTTATTGTGTCTTGTGATACAACATATCCTCTCTCTATTGTGATAGGCTACAACATATCCTCTCTCTATTGTGATAGGCTACAACATATCCTCTCTGTATTGCGCGTAGGTGTAACCATCGATACCCTTATTGCATCTGTCCATTACAAGCTATTTCAGTTTGCAGGAATGCGGCCACCTCTTCCAAGTTTGTGTGGTTTCTCCTTCTGAACAGATGCAATTTTTGCCACAATCTCTCCAAAGTCCTAATACTTCTCACCATTATGTGTGTTTATGTGCTAGAAGAGAAATAATTTCCTTGTTATTAAAAGCGATTCTGTAGTATAATTTCACCAGTTCACATAGGCCTTCACAATGCATTTTGTAGAAGACTATTATAGTTAAAGCTAGTAGTTTGGTTTATTCTCAAAAGTCTGACTTGGTTCGTGAAATATCAATTTTATTCTCGACATTTCGACTTTATTCTCGAAATGCAAAATTAATAAACAATCTTAATTTTTTTTCTCCTTTGATGTGGCCCTAATGCTCTGTCATAATATACATAATCACGCTTTCATCAAATCAGTAATCAGTAGTAGTTTAAATGTCATTTATCATTAATTGTTGCTTGATTGATCAATTCTTTATTATTATTATTATTATTATTAAGTGAAAAATGGAGTCTACTGCTTTTGTCGCCTGGCGTTGTGCGTTTCACTAAGGCTGTTCTCTCTTTCCCTCGTTAAAATGGAAAAACTCCCTGGTCTTCTTCTCTCCCTTTGGCCGACGCCCTTTCCTCTCCTTGCTGCGGTTGATTGGCTGTCGGTCCTGCCACTGCCGTTCATAGACGTCCTCCAACAGTACGTTTCCTCTGGGAGAGTAGCTGATGTAGGACCAGGAGAGGGCGGAGCCAGAGTACGACCTAAAATCACAATTGTATTTTCAAAGATTATTTTTTGGGCTTTTCCACCTTTAATGGACAGGACAGGTGAGAAAGAGAGAGGGGGAAGACATGCAGGAAATCGTCACAGGTCGGATTCAAACCCTGGACCTTCTGCGTCGAGGCATACACCTCTATATATGTGCGCCTGCTCTACCCACTGAGCCAACCCGGCCATACAATTGTATTTTTGGTGGATTTAAAACCAGTCCATGTTTATGAAAACCATAATAATACAATTATATATTGATACACACACATACCAATAGGCACCGCTGGTCATGTAGTTGACGACTTCTCTGTAGTGGAGAGGATAATCCCATATCTGGACATCTGTCACCTGACCATCAAAACCTGAAAAATCAATCACAGGCTCACCTGACCAGACATACTACACACACAGACACACAGACACACACACACACCAATTAGATTATATCAGGGACAATGATGAAGTTAAAGATGATCCAATAAGTTGTTCATTGATTGTAGTCCTATGATCAAAGTGTTAAAGCCTTTTCAGACATGGAATACGAAACATTGCAGGCGTCATCTATCTGTATACGTTTCTGTGACTGTTACCTTCAGTATAATTCAGACATGACAGGATATTTAGGGAAAAATGCCAAGAGTTTGTCCAATATTATTATTGTTATTAATATTATATTTTACTGAGACCTTAAAGGATAACATTTGTAAATTTTTTTACCTATTTTCCAATGCATTGGTGTCTGAGTGACTAATGGCAACACAAATCTTTGAAACTGGTCCAGTATTGAGCGAGAACGCTGTCGAGTTTGAATGAAGTGTGTTTTACGAAGATAAAATCAATGAGCTATGCCAACAGACATTCAAATGAACGAGAGGGCTGCATTTTTTCAGACTGAACGAGGCCTTTGTATGGTTTCTAGTCTCGCTCTTCCAGACCCTCCTCCACCACAGCGCTGTGGAGGAGGGTCTGGCTAGTCCACACAGAATTCCAGGATGGGAAGGAAACGTGCTCTGGTTTATTAACATTTCTTTAAAGGTCCCAAAAAGCAGCATGGCATAGGACCTTTAAACCAATCACATTCATCATGGGCGTCGCTAAACGCTGCACGGAGCCCTGGTGCCGCTGCAAAATTGCCTCGAGAAGGAGCTTGTTTTGGTGGAACATGTGTAGGCCTGCATTCAAAAGTTGTCGTCGTGCAACAGAAAACTCAGATTGGACAGATAGTCTATAGGCTCCGGCTATTTTGATCAATACTCTGTTCTTACATTAGTAGGCAGCATCTTCCTGATGCTCATGCTCCAGTCGCTAAACACCTGGGCCACATTCTTCATGGTGTCCACAGTGAGACAGACTCTGGTCCAGATTTCCGGGAAGATGTTTGACGAGAACCTTTTGTAAGGTTGCAAGTACAGGTTGGAATAACCGTAAAAGGATAGTCTGTACGACCCTGAAGGACTGACTCCCATTTGCAGAGGGCTTCTGCTGGATGGACTGAGTGTGAAGATTGTGTAGATGTCTGCTCGGTAATCAGGCAGGTAACGCAGACACACGGACACACCTGCAGGAGTCACATTAAAGGTGTTGATTGACAAATTTAGTTGACAAAGTTAAGTAAAAATCTAAACACATGAACAGTTGTTTGGTTGTTGTGGTACATAAATTAAAAAAACATCCTAAAATACCAAATAAATACATGAACGATATTTAGAGCGGACAATAGAAAGGCCTGGGTTTTGCAGATATGTTCAATATAAATATTTTTCATTGATGTTGATACAAAATGTTTTTTTCAAAGTGTAGCTTATGTCAGTTGTATTATGAACATACTTTGTAAGAGATTGTAGGCACCTGCTACAACCACAGGAGCTAACGCCTGCTAACTGTACGCTATACCTTTCTAGCCCAACAGCAGAGAGCCAAGGTTAATAAACTGGTGACTTTTGTGGTGGAATGTTCCAAAAACACACATGGGGAAAAGTTACATCAGTCAGTTATGACCGGTCGAACGACAAATAAACTGAGACTTTCTTTCAGTTGAAAAATAATGTTTTAAATTGACGAACATCATATGTGTAATCCATGGCTCATTTCAAACGAGATCAAAACATAATTATTATCTCTCTATTGACTCTCGTTCATATTTTTTTCCGAATTAAGGTCCCATGCACCCAGAAGTATAAGGGCGGGACTTCAGCTCTCTATAGTACAGGAGAAGCTCACAGGCAGTTTGGACTTCCATTATCTGTTTAGGTTTAATGACTAATGTTAACTAGCATGTTAGTGATCAGTAATTAGCCTGTGCCCATGTTATCTCCTTACATATACCTACCCTCTCCGTCTCTGTAAGATTGGGAATGATTGAGATTTCTCTCGGCACAGCTACCAGAAGACTTCACACTTTCAGACAGGTTGCTCACGTCACATCTACGTCTTCAAGCTCAGTTGGAGGCTGCTCAGTAACGCTCAGCCAGCACCGGGAAAGAGACTTCTGACATCCTTCACTGGTCTCGGTCCAGAGACTTGAGGTCTGCTGGTCCATTTATTGTACTGTCTATGGTAGGGACTCTCATTATGTTACCGTGGAAGTGTGGTGCTATTTTGAGCCTTGTTAGTGGTGTAGAAATAGAGATTTCTTTTTACTTTACCCTCTGCCCCGACGACTAGCTTTATAAGCTAATTAGCGGTTTGGGCTAAAACTGATTTTAAAACATATCCCAGAGAACGGTCGACTCGCCTTAATGTTGTAATAATTAATGTATTGTAATAATGAATAATGTGCTGGTTTCTGTTCCTGTCCAGCCTCTTTCCCACACAAGAATCAAAACTGTTTTTAATTTAATATAGTACACCTCTTAACAGGAAGACACTGTACATAAAGTAACATTTTGGGTTTCATATCCTGATTACTGACACTGTGTTTCTGTTTGGTTATGTAGTTTGTGAATGTACTCACCTCTAGTAGGAGGTGCTGTGGTCCAGGGACGGGGGGTGGTGGTTCTGGGACGGGGGGTGGTGGTCCAGGGACGTCGGGTGGTGGTTCGGGGGGTGGTGGTCCAGGGACGTTGGGTGGTGGTTCGGGGGGTGGTGGTCCAGGGACGGGGGGTGGTGGTTCGGGGGGTGTAGGAACGGGTGGGGTATCTACGGCTTGGGTAGGGGGGCGTGGTAGGAGAAAAATAGGGTGAATAGAAGGATATTCCTGCTCTATTACGAGACAAAGTGAACATCTTCCCATTTAAATCTAGTCCAGAAGCTCCTAGACAAAGAAAGAGGAAAAAGACGACACAGACAAGTTGTCAACATGATATAAAATATTATTTTTACTCATGCATCCTTTTAATGTGGCTCTGGAAAGGGAAGTTTGGGGTCCACTGCTGGAGCTGTTGCCCCTGTGACCCAACCCCGGATAAATGGATGACGATGGATAGATGGAATGGACAAAAATGTCTCCAACAGTTGCACACTCAAAAATCTGTTTCTAAGCCTGCATTATTTTTCCTGGTCGAACACACTGGATAATAAAGTTATTTAACGGACATACTCAATACCTGCTAAGAGTCAGTATGAACTATGAACGGAGACACATCTTCGACAAGACAAAACAAAAAAGGAAGTTTCTACTCACACACACACACACACACACACATTGACACACACACAGGCACTCACTTTTCCTTATCAGCTCTCTCTTGGCTATTAGTTGACTAAATTGATAACGTGTGATTTGGTTTTGTTGACACATAACCAGAAAGTAATTTCCTGTAAGAAATTGAGAATCTTGGTTGTTGTGTGTGCGTAGGCCTACCTGTTGTGGTGGTCCATGTTGGCCTGGTAGCAGCAGGCCTAGTTGTTGTTGTTGGAGATGTGAGTCCGACCAATGCTGACATCACTACCATCGCCATGGGAGCATAAAGCAGCTTGCTCTTCATCTTCATCCTCACCCAGCTGGCCAGCGGCTCTGCAGTGAAGAGTCTGTTGTTCTGTCGTCCCTCTGAAACCTCGTCTATACTTTCATTTCCTGCTTGGTTCAGGCGTCAGCAGACACTTTAAGTTTCATTTCTGTTCACAGAAACCCACACTGATTTTGTCTCTCTCTCCCAGACACTGTTCTCCCACCGGTGTTTGACACCAAAAATCACAATCTCAACCACAGCCTTGTACCTGTAGACTGGGCCGTCAGGGTTTAACCAGGCTATTGTACCTGCCCATTTCCTTTATTTTTACTCAAGTAGGCTGCTGTACTTAAGAACAGTAGCCTATTTGTACTTTACTTGAGTATTTCCATTTAATGGTACTTTATACTTCTAACACTTTCATTCTTCATTTAATATTGTATGTGGAGTTTTTTGCGGGGTGCAACAAGTTGTATGGTGCTAAAAGAGTCTCATAAGAATTTGCAACTTGTAAAACAAAATGCAGAAATGAAAGCAGAGTGATTCATATCTGCAAATGCGTATTTGTGTCCGTGTGTCTAATTGATGAGAATGTTTGTGTGGAGGAGCCAGACCTTATTGCGCAGCGCTGTGGAGATAGAGCTGGCAGTGCAAGACTAAGTGCTAATTAGCAAATGTTAGCATGCTTACACGATAAACTAAGATGGTGAACATGTCTATTTGTTGAATGTATAGAGATATAGAGAGAAATTCCTTGTGTTTGTAGGGATACTTGGTCAATTAAACTGATTCTGATTCTGATTATACTAATCTTCCCTGTAAATTTAAAGTTCTTCACATTAGGGTAAGTGGTGAATCCAAATGATGAACCCCTAGGCCACGGCCACTTTGATCAATCAGTATTCCACTGTAGGGTTGGCCTCAGGAGTGGCCCTAGATGGTACCCATCAAATTTTGTAGAAATTGGATCAGCCGTTCATGAGCTATAAACTTTATGTACTTGTAGCGCCCCCTAGTGGCCAATTTTGGCAAAATGTGTGCGGCACATCCAGAGGGTCATGGCAAACAACAATCTTAAGTTTTGCGTTGATAGCATTTATTTTGATCGAGATATGGCAAAGTTGGTGTTTTCATACTTAGCTACACAAATTAGTTTGTGCGTTATATTAAGGTGTTGGGATGGTTCAGACCAAATTTGAAGTCCATCAGATGAAATCTCTAGGAGGAGTTTGTTAAAGTATAGCACCTTGACTTTTAGGCCTACTTCCTGTTGCCACTAGGGGGCGCTATGACTTTGAGTCAATTTTGTCCTGTAAATGTTTTCAGAGTTGGAGTCTTATGAATCCTGAAAAGTTTCGAGCCAGTTGGACAACGTACACTCGAGTTACACCCACTTCCTGTTTTGATGGGGAAACGCACAAAATGGCCGCCCCGCCACGGCCACGCCCTATGACAAAAAGTTTTTCTTTTAACAACTTTTCATCTTTAACATCTTAAGATGGCACAGACCGAATTTGAAGTTGATCGGATGAAATCTCTAGGAGGAGTTCGTTAAAGTACGACGTGGAAATGGCCAAAATCACACTATTTTCGAACTTTGAAATCAAAATGGTGGACTTCCTGTTGGGTTTAGGGTATGGCTCTAATGAAGTTTTTTGTACATCTTGACATGTTACATATGTGTACCAAGTTTCGTGAGTCTACATTAAACGCACTCCAGGGGCTACATTTTTTTAACTTTGTAAGGGGCCCTAGCGAGCCATCTTTGTGCGCCTATTCCCGAAACCCTTAAAATACGTACATTTTTACCAGAATTGACGTGACAGCCAATTTTGGTGAGTTTTTGAATATATTAAGCCCCTCAAAAAGGCAATTAATTTGCCGGACAAAGGAAGAATAATAATTCCTTCAGTTCCAATAGGGCCTTCGCCTCTGTCAGCGCTCGGGCCCTAATGATAATAATACAAACTGTTTTGGGAAGTATCACTTCAACTAGGCTACATTAACTGTGTTTGATTGTTTTCATTGTTTATGATCCGTCAATAAACCAGACAAAGTTTGGAAATAGACAGTTCAGATTTAGTATTGCACAATCAGCACTGACAATGTTGTAACATCTATGTGGAGGAAATCAGCTCAGCCAGAGTGACAGACCACAGGATGTCTCACTCTGCTGTGATTTCCGTGAACCACAAACACACCACAGTCTTGCTCTCTGTGTGACAGACATATAGCCTACTGGAGGTACCACTGGGTCAGGGCCTTTGTATTGCTCTGGGAATTTGGGTATAGAAGAATAGCTAGACTGTCTGTCCAATCTATATTTGTATTTAGAATAAAAATACAAATAAAGGACTCAAAGTGTTTCCACGACAGAATACAATTCAGTTTTAATTTCTGCAGTGTAAAGGCTTTGAAATAGTTTTTAGGAAAATAAGGTGTCCAGAAAATATAATTGAACAGTTAAAAGAATAAATAAAACAAAAGGAAAATGTTAAATAATTAAACATGTAGAGACTTTGTTGTTGGAGTGGCTTTGAGTTAGGCCTGTCGCAATATGCAATAAATCAATTAATCCCATGATAAATAGAAATGAGCTTGATCATTTTAAAATGGAAATATGGCAGCCAGTAAAAAATCATTTTTTTTAAATTGTTTTTGATGTTTTTGTTTTGAATGGTTTTTATTCCAGTGCATTTTTTGTTAACAGAGACTGAGAGTCCATTTTATTTACTGTTTTTGGCTGTTTTGTTAATTTATTGTGGATATTTAAAATGTCTTCCAGTTCCAGTGTTAAATATTCTTTAGAAATAAATGTTTATTGATCTGTAAAAGGTGTACCTGCAGTATTATTATGCCATTATCATTATATTAGATGAAAATGGTCTCTCAACGACAATATTATTTATCGCAATAATTTCTGGGACAATTTATCGCCCAGCAAATTAGTTATGGTGACAGGCCTACTTTGACTAAAGACCACCTGTTCATGTCACTGTGTGTGAACTTCTGTTTTCACAGAAACCACATTCACAAACCGCTGCAAGCCAGAACTATCATTATCGTTATATTAACAACTCACTGTGTCTTTCACTTCCTCAAACCTTGGCTTAGACAAACTGATTTCACAGGTGGATTGAGCATTATGGGGTCATTTTTTGGACACTTTAGGCCTTTAATTCCACAGGACAGATGAAGAAATGAAAGGGGAGAGGAAAAAAAGACTTATACAGTCTGTCTGTATACAGCGGACGTAAACACACACGCCACTTGGCGTGTTATCGCGAGAAAGCTACAGTTGAGTTTAGGAAACGTGACACGCGGGACCCAATCCCGGTCTCCTCGGTGAAAGTCCTGTGGTGTCTGACCCATCCTCCCCCCGACCAACCTACCTACGCAGATTTCCACCCTTTCGTATTACTCGCTACGGCATAAATTCACACGCAATCGCAAGGTAATGTAAGTCAATGGAGGCCAAACGGCGCTGATAAACGCGCTAAAAAGCGAGAATGTGTCTTGAGAACACGCCAATAATGGCATGCCAACTGGCGTGTCATACATACACCACTTGGTGACATGAGTGGAGTCAGAGACATGAGTCTCTGACTCCACTGAGCTTTATTGAAATATGATTTTATATCTCGGCGAGTATTTGATGTCTGCAGCCAGAGGCTGGTCATATCAGGCCGGAGCATCTTCCTCCAGAGGATCCTCGGCTCAGACGCTCTAATCTTCTTACCGATTGTTTTTTTTATCTTCATTATCAGGCTGGAAAATCAATCTGGGCTTCTGATTAACGGAGGAACAGCTTCTCACACACGTCACACACTGTGTCCAACATAGAGAAAGGAAATGATTACAGTATATTTATGCTATCGTGACTCAGAATGTGTGTGTGTGTGTGTGTGTGTGTGTGTGTGTGTGTGTGTGTGTGTGTGTGTGTGTGTGTGTGTGTGTGTGTGTGTGTCGTGTGTCAGCTGTTTCTCAGACACAAATTTTGAACGATGACAGACTTTTATGAGAAAAAGGTCAAAAGTTTAAACTAATTCTTCTTCTCGAGCTTTGGTTATAGTTACAGTTAAGTTTAAACACCAAAACGACTTTTTAAGATTAGAAAACAGATAATTGGGATTAAAACACTTCCAACGAACACCTGTTTCCTGGGTGAAAGTCTTGTGTTTTCTCCTTAACTTCTTCAGGACATGAACACCTGTTTCCTGGGTGAAAGTCTTGTGTTTTCTCCTTAACTTCTTCAGGACATGAACACCTGTTTCCTGGGTGAAAGTCTTGTGTTTTCTCCTTAACTTCTTCAGGACATGAACACCTGTTTCCTGGGTGAAAGTCTTGTGTTTTCTCCTTAACTTCTTCAGGACATGAACACCTGTTTCCTGGGTGAAAGTCTTGTGTTTTCTCCTTAACTTCTTCAGGACATGAACACCTGTTTCCTGGGTGAAAGTCTTGTGTTTCTCCTTAACTTCTTCCAGGACATGAACACCCTGTTGTGGCGGGTGAAGTCTTGTGTTTTCTCCTTAACTTCTTCAGGACATGAACACCTGTTTCCTGGGTGAAAGTCTTGTGTTTCTCCTTAACTCTTCTTCAGGACATGAACACCTGTTTCCTGGGTGAAAGTCTTGTGTTTTCTCCTTAACTTCTCCGGAAATGAACACCTGTTTCCTGGGTGAAAGTCTTGTGTTTTCTCCTTAACTTCTTCAGGACATGAACACCTGTTTCCTGGGTGAAAGTCTTGTGTTTTCTCCTTAACTTCTTCAGGACATGAACACCTGTTTCCTGGGTGAAAGTCTTGTGTTTTCTCCTTAACTTCTCCGGGACATGAACACCTGTTTCCTGGGTGAAAGTCTTGTGTTTTCTCCTTAACTTCTTCGGGACATGAACACCTGTTTCCTGGGTGAAAATCGTGTGTTTTCTCCTTAACTTCTTCAGGACATGAACACCTGTTTCCTGGGTGAAAGTCTTGTGTTTTCTCCTTAACTTCTTCAGGACATGAACACCTGTTTCCTGGGTGAAAGTCTTGTGTTTCTCCTTAACTTCTTCCAGGACATGAACCCCTGTTTCCTGGGGTGAAAGTCTTGTGTTTTTCTCCTTAACTTCTCCGGGACATGAACACCTGTTTCCTGGGTGAAAGTCTTGTGTTTTCTCCTTAACTTCTTCAGGACATGAACACCTGTTTCCTGGGTGAAAGTCTTGTGTTTTCCTAACTTCTTCCGGACATGAACACCTGTTTCCTGGGTGAAAGTCTTGTGTTTTCTCCTTAACTTCTCCGGGACATGAACACCTGTTTCCTGGGTGAAAGTCTTGTGTTTTCTCCTTAACTTCTTCGGGACATGAACACCTGTTTCCTGGGTGAAAGTCTTGTGTTTTCTCCTTAACTTCTCCGGGACATGAACACCTGTTTCCTGGGTGAAAGTCTTGTGTTTTCTCCTTAACTTCTTCGGGACATGAACACCTGTTTCCTGGGTGAAAATCGTGTGTTTTCTCCTTAACTTCTTCCAGGACATGAACACCTGTTTCCTGGGTGAAAGTCTTGTGTTTTCTCCTTAACTTCTTCAGGACATGAACACCTGTTTCCTGGGTGAAAGTCTTGTGTTTTCTCCTTAACTTCTTCAGGACATGAACACCTGTTTCCTGGGTGAAAGTCTTGTGTTTTCTCCTTACCTTCTCCGGGACATGAACACCTGTTTCCTGGGTGAAAGTCTTGTGTTTTCTCCTTAACTTCTTCGGGACATGAACACCTGTTTCCTGGGTGAAAATCGTGTGTTTTCTCCTTAACTTCTTCCAGGACATGAACACCTGTTTCCTGGGTGAAAGTCTTGTGTTTTCTCCTTAACTTCTTCAGGACATGAACACCTGTTTCCTGGGTGAAAGTCTTGTGTTTTCTCTTTAACTTCTTCCAGGACATGAACAGCCTTTCCTAATAGTACTTTTACTGCAGTAAAGGATGTAAATACTTCTTCCAACACTGTATAAACACACGTGTGCTTTCAGAACTTCCCGTTTGGACTACTGCAATGGAGTCCTGTCTGGGGTCCCCAGCAAAACCCAAGAGAGGCTCTAGTATGTCCGAAACTCTGCCGCCAGGGTCCTCATCCACACCAAGACCCTATCAGTACATCACCCCAACCCTCATCCACCTTCACTGGATCCCAATTAAGTCCTGCATCACATATAAAATCCTCCTCCTCACCTACAAACCCCTCCATGCCCTGGACCCTCAGTACCTCTCTGACCTCCTCCATCCATACACCTGTGTGTCCGTGTGTTTGTGTTTGTGTATGTGTGCGTGTCTGCACGTGTTTGTGTGTTTTTAACCAACACATGAGGAGTCCCTGAGATAAATGAGATAATTAAATCCCCCTTTCTTTCTACATGTTGTTAATCTGAGAGTGTGAAATCTCCTGATGCCTTGATAACAAACACAGTCTCTCCTCCACCCTGAAACAAACACACAGACACACACACACGCACACACACACACACAGACACGCACGCGCACACACACACACACACACACATACAGAGACACACACACACATACACACACAGACAGACACACACACACGCACACACACACACAAAGACACACACAGACACGCACGCTAACACACACACACACATACAGAGACACACACACATACACACACAGACAGACACACACAAACACACACACACACACAGAGTGTAACTTCCACGCAGAGCGCTGCAGGAGGAAAACATCCCAAATAACAGGAATATTAATGTGTTTGTGTGTATTTGCATATAATCTGTTGGCTGGTATCTCATATATTAAAGATGTTCTGTGGCCCCGACCAAGGCTCAACACAGCGTTACGCTGCTCCTCTCCGCCAGCATTAGTCTGATATTGATCGTGTTCCCGCCGCCAGTTAACCGCCACATAGAGTCTGCGCCTGATTGGCCGAAATGATGAAGACAGAGAGAGAACAATTAGATATAAAACAGGATGGAAAAAAGAGACACAAACATTAAAAAAAGTGTCAAAAACGGGGCCCCTGGTTATTTGAGCAGGCGCCCACATATAGAGGTTTACTCCTCAACGCAGCGGCTGCAGGTTCGACTCCGACCTGCGGACCTTTGCTGCATGTCATTCCCCCTCTCTCTCCCCTTTCATGTCTTCAGCTGTCCTATCCAAAAAAAGGCTTAAAAATGCCCAAAAATAATCTTAAAGGTGCTCTGCCACACAAAACCTTTTTCCCTTGTATATTTTGAAATCTGTTAAAATAGGTCCATATGTGTGTGTGTTATGTGGTGAATGTGAAAATGAACTGCTACCTCCTCTGTCAGCTGTAGCCAATCAACAATATAATATATAAGAGTAAGAAAGAGGAGAAATCAGACCAATCACAACAGCTGGTCAGTCTGACATCATACTGCCTGAGCTCATTACTATTCATGAGCTCGCCCAGTTGGGCTGGGTAAAGGATTCAGACAGCCATGCTCTCATTGGTTAGCTGTTAGCCAATCAGATTCAAACAGCTTAGCTTGTTGAATATTAATGAGAACTTGCAGAAATCGAGCTGAGTCTTCCTGCAGGCTTTCTATACCACGCTAGAATGGCTTGAAACAAGGTAACCATGGTTACAGAGTCCATGGTAGACCTTCAGACATCACCACAAAGGCATGAAATACGTGTGGCAGGGCACCTTTAAAAAAAAAAGTGTAAAAAACGTCCAAAAAAACCTGCCAAAAATGTTGAAAAAAGCTACAAAAAGCACCGAAAGTGTTCTCATATTCTACGAAAGCGTCCAAAAACGAAGTGACAAAAAATCTCGCCCTATTACGCCCTGCTGGGCCCTGCTACGTCGTGCTGGGTGCACGTTGATAAAAGTTAGTAAACGATGATGCAGAGCCCACGGCACGATCCAACCGCCCGATGATCCAAATCCTGCACACCAGACCAGCAAGCCGCCGACATAGGCTACTGGATAAGGAACGAGGCAGCGGTTGCGTTAGTGGCAGAAGAACATTTTGACAAGAGAAGTAGAGAGCGCGGGCTGCAGGAAGCTGGCTTTAGCTCTCTGCGCTCTGTTTCTCGTCACCAGCGGTGACAAACCTCTTTCAATTAATCTTCTCTATCCCTGCAGCTCTTATAATATAACAATATTCTCTTCTCTTTGTTTGTCTGGGTCCTGATCAGGTGCATGTTTTCATACAAAAGGAGCTGATCACAACCTTATCACAACCTTATCACAACCTTATCACAACCTTATCACAGCCGATTCCACGATCAGTCGACATCTGATTGGATTATGTAAATTCTCAGTAGGGGACCCCCTTATTAAAAACTATCCTCATTATCATCTCTCTCTGCTCCGAGCAGT
>NC_053119.1:1877919-1900419 GCF_010015445.1 Perca fluviatilis | reverse complement strand
AAAGAATCATTTCAGTATTTTTCAACTTGCATCCTATTTTCCCATGCATTTGTGTGTGAGTGACTGATGTGAACAAAAACCTTGGTCCAGTATTTAGCGAGAACGCTGTAACCGGCAGTCCTGAAACAAGCTGTAATGTAGCCCTACAGGACTAATGTTCAGCAGCAGTCAGCGTCCACAAAAAGTTCTGTTTTTGCCGTTGACAGACTCTGATTATTATTCTAAGTGTCTGACAACTGCGTGCAGCTGTTTTTGTCCATTTTCAGACTGAATTCTGTAGGATTGTGTCGTGTTTCTGCAGCTTTTTGCAAACATTGTTTGACCAGAACTGTTGATTGTGTTTGTTTTGGGCCAGAGGATGGAGGTCATGCACATGTTTCTGCTCTTTAAACATTTCAGGGCTTCAGTGCACAGTAACACTTGAGTGTTGTGTTCTCTCTCAGGTCGCATGTCGACGGCAACGTGACGATGATCAAACTGCAGAAGCAGCTGGCTGAACGGGCCAACGGTGTCACAGAGCTCGAGGGGCGATTTCTACAACTGCAAGAGGTGAGAAGCTTTTACAGCTGAAGTCCTGCAGGAACAGAACCTCACAAACAATCCAATGATCAAGTCAAGTCAACTTTATTGTCAATTCTGCAATATGTGCCAGACATACAGAGCCTCCGACACATGGTGCAATAAGGACACGTACAACATGTATAATATAAAAAAAGATAAGAAATATATACAAATAAGATAAAGAAAGATAAGTTATATACAATTAAAAATGTGTACAATACAGTAATACATTCTAAATAGTGCAAAATCATGGTGATGAATCAATACTTGTATCACTTTGGGGAGCACTCTTCACCTGTTGTTTCTCCCATTAAAGAGAAGCACCAAGCCCATTGGTTCTTACTGAAGATGTACATTTTTAAAAACTATATATAAATATAAGGCGCCTGGGTAGCTCACCTGGTAGAGCGTGCACCACGTATACAGAGGGTGTATATTAGCGCGAGTCATTGTTGTGTTTTTAGAAGATATATCAGAATGAAAACAGAATATCAGCAGACTTGTTGTCCAGACTGTTTTGGCTGAAAAGTGAATGTGTGTATTTCAGAGTCAGAGGACGCTGAAGCTGAGTCACGACGCAGCGATGCAGAAGGTGGATGAGCTGTCGGCTCAGCTGAAAGACGAGCGGCTGAAGAGTTTGGACCTGGAGAAACGGCTGCAGAGCTCCACCGTATCGGGGAAGAAGCTGGAGCAGGTGACCGCCACAACCGCAACATACCGTTTAAACCAAAAGAGGTTTACAGGAACATGATTAAGTGTAAGGCCGCGTTCACACTGCCTGCGTCGGCCTTTCGACGGTCCGGCAAAAACGCAGGTCTTTGCATTCATGTTGAATGGGGGTAGTGGGTCGGGGGTGCCGCAGGGGGGACACGCCAAAAAACGCAGCGTGCGTGTGTGGTAGAGCAAGGCAAGGCAGCTTTATTTGTATAACACATTTCAGCAACAGGGCAATTCAAAGTGCTTTACATAAAACATTAAAGAGTTAAAATATGAGAATAAAAGTTACAGTGCAGTACAAGAAATTAACATTTATTTAAAGAAAGGCAACATCAAAAAGAAAAGTCTTCAGCCTGGATTTAAAAGAACTGAGAGTTGCGGCGGACCTGCAGGTTTCTGGGAGTTTGTTCCAGATATGTGGAGCATAAAAACTGAATGCTGCTTCCCCCTGTTTAGTTCTGACTCTGGGGACAACAAGCAGACCTCTCCCAGACCACCTGAGAGGTCTGGGGGGTTCATAGTGTAGCAGCAGATCAGGAATGTATTTTTGGCCCTAAAAGCGTTTAGTTATTTATAAACCAGCAACTCTTTGAGGCACTGGAAGCCAGTGTAAAGACTTCAGAACTGGAGTGCTGTGATCCACTTTCTTGGTCTTAGAGCGAGTGAGAGAGTGATTATCTTCTGTGTGTGTGTGTGTTTGTGTGTGTGTGTGTGTGTGGTTGAGTGAGAGAGTGATTATCTTTTGTGTGTGTGTGTGTGTGTGTGTGTGTGTGTGTGTGTGTGTGTGTGTGTGGTAGAGTGAGTGAGAGAGTGATTATCTTTTGTGTGTGTGTGTGTGTGTGTGTGTGTGTGTGTGTGTGTGTGTGTGTGGTAGAGTGAGTGAGAGAGTGATGGTGATTATCTCCAGAGTGAGTAGTGACTCTAGAGTGCTAGTGAGAGAACCAAAGTGTCTCCCCTGTTCTTTCTGACCACGGTGGGAAATATTTAGCAGGAGAAGTTAAGCCTCTCCCTGATCTCATGGTGTTGATGATGAACCAGGAAGTGAGTCGGGTCACAGTTGTTGCGGTCTATGTCACCGCAACATGTAGTTACATTTTTAGAGAGGTGCACGTCAGGCTACGGCGTAGGGTCTGTATCACGTACCCACGTACGTATCCACGCCGTCGATTCAACGCAGAAGCATAAATTGGCCTTTAGAGGCAACGGAAGCATCGCTGCACGAGACTCATCCCTCGTTTCCTTCTTCTGCAGCTGCAGGAGAGGATCAGTGAAGTGGAGCAGGAGCGAGATCTGCTGAAGGACAACAATGAGAAACTCATCAACAGGTAACAACAGCCTAACCCTCTAAATTCTACCAGGTGCGTCTGCAATAGCCTCCACTCAAGACAACGCTTGTGATTCTCTCGCCAGGCAGTGGTGTAGTCTACGTGATACGCAGGTACACGTACGTGTATCGACTAGGAAAGGTCAAGGATTTCCATATACCCAACTACAGAATCGCAAGGATAACGTTACTTAACAGCGATAGTTTTGTGACAGAACAGGCGTCCTGATGTGTTCTTTAAACCCCCCAAAGTAGCAGAAGTAGACTTTATATTTCAAAGTTACTGTGTTCCGTCAGATCATTTTAAGAAAACACGTGCATGCTAGAAATAGGACCGACGCCTTTTTTCACGCGACACGCAAGCGTATTGGAAGCGTTTCCAGGCAAGATAGAATAGGAAAAGATGTTTTAGCAATTTAGCAAAATCTGTTGAACTCCTTTTTATTTCAATTCTGAGAAAACAATAACATGGACTTTATTATCTCAGGAAAGGGAATTGAAATGTAAAATTATATACATCGAAATATGTGCCAACAAATGTACAAACACAAAAATATTGACAAAATTAAGTTGAAGAACATGATATTATTTAATTTTATCAATGGGAAACATACATGTGTTCAGACACGTTTATGGTGTGCAAAGACAAAGAAAACGCCATGCAGCCGCCACACAACAGAAACACCACGCTCACGCCACGCAGCCAGTGTGCAGGAGGCCTTATGGATGATACTTCCATGTCTCCACATTTCCCTGTGACGAATGTCTTTTGTCTTTGTGTGTTTGTGTTCCCAGTGCCTTCGACGTGTCTCGACAGCAGAAATGGCAGATCCAGGAGCAGCAGCTGAAGCTGCAGATCGCCCAGCTAGAGACTGCGCTGAAGGCCGACCTCGTTGACAAAAACGAAATCCTCGACAAGATTAAGGCTGAGAGAGGTTCTGCTGCTATGTTTCCCTTCAGATTATTACTGAACACATGAGGACATATGAGGAAACTATGCGATAACGTATATAGCTTAGCGATTAATCAGATATTAAAGTGTTGTCAGTTCTGCTGCTTTCAGTATTCTGCTAAAATACAACAAACTGCTTGTTGAACTTGTTGTGTAGTTTTCATGTTTAATGTTTTGGCAACAGAGCAGAGCGTAGATCATACGTTAAACTCTAAAGAAAATGGATTTTCTCCTTTCTTTTTTAGACACAAATGAGAAGCTGACAGAAGAAAATCAGAAACTTCAAATCCAGATTCTGGAGCAGAAGCAGCAGCTGGAGGAACTCAACGGCCGTTTGAAAGTCTACAGCAGGGTAAGACAATTAGATTCTAACCTTAATAATAACAATCATATATCAAGATATCATGACATATAATTTCGCTGACAGTGTTGTTGTCATTACCTAGAGTTCCTCATGGGGGTGACAGAAACTACACGCTATAGCTTTAAAGGTGCACTATGAGTTCCTGCATGGTTTCAGCGTGATTTAATTTTAGTCTCAAATCGTAGTCATCTCTCCTTGATGCGCTAGCTGCCTGGCCCCTGAACACACTGTGAAAAAGCCCGGTCTCGGGAGAAAATACAGGGCTCGTAAACATCAAACAAACACTAGGGGCACAGGCTGTGCACCAAAATACAACACACCACGTTTAGTGCTGGGCGATATGGCCAAAAAAAAATCCTGATTTAAAAAATATTAAATCCGATTTAAGATTTAAATAGATTTTTTCTCCCACTACTTAAAATCAATCTGCAGATGACAAAGAAATTGTTCAAAACAAGTTTTAACTTTATTTTATTGTGTGAGATAAAGCTGTTTTCACACATACAGGTAATTCACTTCTCGTTCCTTGCTAAAAGTTCAAATCATTTTAACGTTATTGCGCAACCTTGCCCCTATTTTCACCTGTTGCTGAGTAACGTACGTTAACATCCCGTGGTCTCTTGACTGTAGTATACCTGTACCAAGCTCCTTCGTAGTAACTAGCGGTAAAAACAAACGTCGAAGAGGAGCTCCGTGCTACAGAGCGGTGATTGCTAGTTGTTTAAGCCGCTACAGACCTCCGTCACAGTCGTATCAGCGGCTTTTAGTAGATGTGTTGAGCCGCATCAGAGTTCCTCAACACCGCCTCTGGTGCCCCGCATGGTGCTCCTTCAGGTCAGCGGTAGCTGGTGGTTCAGTTATCTGAGAATAAGTGACTCTCAGCCAGGTACAGAGCACCATGATTACGGATAAGTAAGTAATGAAACAACTAGTTATTACATACATATATATATATATATTATAATTAATGTTAGTCCCTGTCGCTGCCATGTTGTTTGTGTATCTCTATGGCAAATGCGCGGGGGGGGGGGCTGAGCATTGACATATATATAATGGACCAATAGACCCCGTTGCTCTGGACGGAGACCAGTGAAGGCTATTAGAAGCACTTTTCCGGTGATCTCTTGCTTTACTGCGCAGCCTCCAACTGACAGAAACAACGTAAATGTGACGTGAGCAACCTGTCTGAAAGTTATAAGTCTTCTGGTAGCTGTGCCAAGAGAAATCTCAATCATTCCCAATCTTACAGAGACGGAGAGCGTAGGTATATGTAAGGAGATAACATAAGCACAGGCTAATTATTGCTAACTAACATGCTAGTTAACATTAGTAATTAAACCTAAACAGCTAACGTAAGTCCAAACTGCCTGCGAGCTTCTCCTGTACTATACGGTAATTCCTCTACTGTGTGACAGTAAGTCTCGTGGTTATGACCCAATCGTTAGCCTATTGTTATAAAAGCGTCTGCTACGGAGCCATAACGTGAGCTACAAGGTAATGGAGCCTTTTATACATTGTCGTGTTTCTTTAGAAATAAACAATGGACAAATAGAGTCTTTAAACATTTCTGATGTAAAGTTATTCGCTGTCAAAGTGGCGCCAAAATGTATGCTAGTCAGTGGAATGCTAACGGGAGGTGATCTCTTTGTAGCGTCAAAATGGCGCCATAGGAGGTTCGAGTTCTGAAGCGAAGCTTACCCCCCTTGGGGCTGAGCCCGTTCGGAGCTACGGTAGCCCAGAAGGGAGCGTCGTGGATGTTAAGGAGAAAATCGATTTTCATTTAAACAAATCTACATTAACTACACATTCAAGTTAATCGACAAAATCAATTTATCGCCCAGCCCTAACCACGTTCCAGCCAATCACCGATAGGGCTGTAGCGATACACTATTCTCATGATACGATACACGATATTCAGCTCACGATACGATATAATTCGATACACTTACATCATTTTCTGAAAGATTTAAAGGGGACAGAGTGATTTTGGGGACATATTGTGAGTTTTCCATTTACTTGGATTTAATTAATTTAACTGAAAACTAAAAACATCAATTACACAATATATGTCTCTGACTGGACAGAGCGTCAACAGCTTGCAAATGCTGGACAAAATGAATCAAACGTGTTGAGAAAATTAGTTCCATTTATTGAAACAGTGCAAACTGTAGCTTACAAGCCTTTGAAAAGTAAATCAAGTGCAGTATTGCAATTAACAATGGAGAGTTAAAAAGTGCAGCAAGTGGCCTGTTCTGAACAGTTTTTTGACAGGTTATTTAGCTTGACACTGAACATATGCGGTAGCCAGTCTAGCCACCAGGTAAGTAAACATAGTACCATGGCTTCTCCAAAACATCCAATAATTCAAGTCACTAAGAAGAACATTTAAACATTTAACTTAAAATGTACCCGTCTTAGCTGAGTAGTTTAAGGCCTGTAGACCTACAAGTATATGAGGTAGCCAGTCTAGCCAGCAGAAAAAATAAGAAAAATAAACCATGGCAGCCAGCCAATAATTCAAGTCCATAGGAGCAACATTTAAGCCAACTTAAAATTGTACCCATCTTAGCAGAGTAGCTTAAGGCCTTATGTGAACACTAAACAGAAACTCTCCTCTCCACATAACTGCAGACCAAGTGATCTACATTGTCTTCAGATTTTTGTTCAGGAATAGAATCTGGTCAACCTGCTCTGGGAGAAGTGCACGTCTCTGAGCAGTGATGATATCTCCGGCGGTGGAAAAGACCCTCTCTGAGGAAACACTAGTGCCAGGGACACAGAGGTACCTTTTAGCAAGTTGTGACAAGAGTGGATACTGATACTGGTGCTCCTTCCACCAGACCAGTGGATCTTCTTTCACTTCCAGAAGATCTGCCTCCTTGTAGCGGGTCATCTGCTCCTTGGCCTCGTCCTCTTGGGTATTTGTCTTGGGTCGTGCTGCACCACCACCGTATCGTTCACCAAGAAGGGCAGCCAGTGGACAAGACGGTCTTGGATTCCTGGGTGGAGGATGCTGAACTTCAAATAAATAAACAATAAAAACAAAAACGCATTACTTATAGTTAAGCACATTCCATAATTCCTACACAGAGGTTCAGACAACACAGTGCGCTTCACTGGATAACAATGGGTGATACTGACCTCTCCTTCCATGAATTACTCTCCTTCATCTACAGCGTCTTCGTCTTCTTTAGATGCCATCCCCTCATCATCAGCATGAGCATTTGCTGTCCCCTCTTCATCCGCACTCCAAAGTGACTAAATTAAATAAGTCAACATGTAATGAAATTCATGAGCTTTTATTGTATAAATCTTTTAATTACTATATTTAATATATGCCTTTTAAACCTGGTAATATTATAGTATTTATGCTTTTTAAACTATTTAAAATGTATCTATTTTAAACTGTTAACGTTGTAGGATTTGCCTTTTAAACTTTGAACAATGCATTATTTAGGCCTATGCTTACTCTCACCAGGCGATGGCGGATAGGGTACAAGACCAAAGGTTAAACCTAGCAGTACCATCACTGCCTTACCTCTGATGGCTGCACGCTCAGTCTTGCAGCCTCTACAATCAGTCCATCATAAACTTCCTGTCTTTCATTGTCAGTCAGGAAGGGAAGACTTGAATCTTGGATCGATCGCTGAACATGCATGGAGAGTTGTCTTGAGGTCAATGTACCTCTTCTGAAGATCCCCAGCCATGGCAGCCTTCATCTCTTTTATGACTGCAGATTCACCTTCGATCGATTTCAGACTGACAGTGTGGGGGTCTTCTCCTTGGACATGTACTGTGTAGCCTCCTTCATGGGCTTCAGCGCGCTGACTACTTCTTCAGCTGTTGTCACGTCTGACTCAGTCAGTGTGCACAGATCCTTCTCGGCCTTCCTGACTTCACTCAAGAGCAGGGCTGCGCAGATGGCCGCTTGTTGCTCCAGGAATCTTTCCAACATGTCATGCGCACTATTCCACCTGTAGTTAAATAAAAGAAATATACTTTATTTATAGACCTATAGCGCCCTTCACACTTCACCGCATGGATGCACAGAATGCTGCTTTACATAAATGACAAAACAAATTAGTAATAAAAAACAAAATAAACTATTGAAACGTAACCAGACACTAACGTGGTAACCACATGCGTCATCAGCTTGTGCTCTGGTAGTCGTAGAAGCCTCTGTTTCTCTTTCAGCATGTGTTTGGCTGTGGTGCTCCATCTGAAGAAATTCACAATGCGTCTCACCCTTCCCAGCAGGCGTGCAACTGCTGTGATTTTGAGGGCACGTTGTGCAGCCAGATTTAGTGTGTGAGCATAGCATTTGACATGAAGTGTGAATGCTGCCTTCTCAGCTGCGATTGTCATATTTGACCCATTGTCAGTGACGATTACTGGATCCTTTTCTGTGATTCCCCACTCAGCGAGGGCCTTTCTCTGATGTTCTGCCAGGTTGTGTCCGGTGTGGCTCTCGGGCATGTCCCTGGTTTGTAAAACATACGTAACGAGCTCCCATTCCTCGTTGATAAAATGGGCTGTGATGGTGACATATGCTTCAGTTGTGCGCGAGGTCCAGTCGTCGCATGTCAGGGCAACTCAAATCCACGTTGGCCAGGGAGGCTTTGACGTGTGCCCTTGTCTGAGCGTACAGCCTGGGAATGCAAACCTTGGTGAGGTGTTCGGTGGGCTCGTAGGTTGGTTGTATTTTCCAGAGAATTTCACGTTTGCATCACACAGCTTGCAAACCGCGATGCTTTTGTCTAAGTCGCCGCTTTCCTTCTTCTTTTTTAACCCAAAGTGCTCCTACACATCTGCTTTTAATCATGAAGGTGCTGGATTTATATTCACCGCCATTTTCTTGAATCTCCACGCTCTGACTCCGTAAACAGGAAGAGGTAGGCGTCTGTGTAAAGGGAATTTGAATGGGACTTATGTATCGATGCTCGCGGCTTAAAAAACGATACTTTCTTGGGAAAACAAAATATAGATTTATTTCGAAGAATCGATAAAATTGCTCAGCCTTAATCACTGACAAGATGTTGGGGGAGGGGGTGCTTTTAGAGCAGCAGCCTTAATTTCAGTAAAAAAGACGCACTAACCCCCACCCCCTCCCCCAACCATCTTGTCGGTGATTGGCTGGAACGTGGTTTGTTGTATTTTGGTGCACAGCCTGTGCCCCTAGTGTTTGTTTGACGTTTACGAGCCCTGTGTTGTCTCCCGAGACCGGGCTTTTTCACAGTGTGTTCAGGGGGCAGGCAGCTAGCGGATCAAGGAGCGATGACTACGATTTGAGACAAAAATGAAATTACGCTGAAACCATGCAGGAACTCATAGTGCTCCTTTAAGTGAAACCTACAGAAACTCTGGATGTATTTGGTCAAGATATTCTCCATTTCGCCCAGCCCTAGTGTCCCGATCTGATACTTGTATTTGCTAAGATAATAAAGCTGCACACCGCACACACAAACTATGTCAACTTAAACTTTTTGAAAAGTGGAATGCGATCTTGTTGTTAAAGGAGAAGGACTACGACGCGGCCGAACTCACGGAGGCGCTGCTGCTCATTAAGGTAAGAAAATATAAAGTATGTTAAACTGAGCTTTGATAGACGATGATGGGGGTCTATATGTCACGGTTCAACGCTATGGTTTTTATTCACTTGTCCGGTCGGTTAAGTAAAAAAATTAATTCTACTTGCACAAAGTACATTTTTTACTTTTTTACTTGCCCCTATTCAAGTTATTTTCCTGAGAAAAACGTCAAAAATTTTTGAAAATAAAAAAAAAGTCAAAAAATATTGAAAGAAAAGGCTTCTGAAAAAAAACGTCCTAAAAAGTGTAAAAAAAAATACTTTAAAATACGGTCAAAAAGCATAAAAAAGTTCCACAAAAAAATTTCAAATGACTCTTAATCGATTATCAGAATAGTTCACTCTGTTTATTTGTTCACATGTATTTTATTCACTTAGTTTTTTTTAATCACTTTTTGTTACTTACACCCTGTAAATGGTAAATAACAATAGTATGTTGTGAATATTGAATGATGAATGTAATCAAATAGGCTTTTACATTCAGAAAATCCCTCCTCTTTTGGTCAATTCACATGCATTTTTACTGCTCCCTTTTTAACAATTTGTGTAACTTCGACCCCTCAGACACCGCGACTTCCTCCTGATCTTTAAGTCTAAACTTTGTCCCCCCATCAGAAGCGTAAAACCCAGAGGAGCGGCGATCTGGGCTTCCTGAAGGAGGTGGAGGACGTAGCGAGCGGCGGCGCTGGCGATGGCAGCACGGAGAGGGCCGTCCGAGAGCTGCGAGCCGCTCACGCCGAAACCATCCAGGAACTGGAGAAGACCAGAAACATCCTCAGCATGGAGAGCAAGATCAGCAAAGACTACAAGGTGGAGAGGGTTACAAACACTTTATATCTTTCTTTTTTTATCCTCCTTTTATACTGTATACATTTTCATTTTTATGAGCAGATTTTTTTGACCAAACTAACTGACAGCCTGCGATCAATACGAGAAAAAATCATGAGCCTATTTAACTCCGTTACACTTATATCAATTCAAAGAAAATTCAACTAACATATGATTTGACAATTTTATTACTGAGCTCTTCCAGACATTTTTATAAAAAAAGAATAAATATAAAGGGGAATCTCACAGAGGATATGTATCGATATATTCACTTTGCACGTATAATATTAGATCGTGGATTAGTGAATCAATGTATATTGATCCAGATTGATATCTCGTTACCGTTACAGCCCTAGTTGGACAGCGTTCAGGAAAGAAAAGTGCTGCCATAAGGTTTTCTCTTCCGTGTCTGCCCTTCACAATAAAAGCACAGCTTAAATTCACTCAGGCGTTTTAAACGGGCACTGTACTAGCAGCGTTTTCCTGCGTAGAAGAAGATTTATAGCCAGCGCCAAATAAAAATCACCAGCACCAAAACGTCAGATTTTCAGCAGCCAGCGCGTTTTTAACATCACTGATGATTTATTGATCCATAGAGAGCCAAACGTTCTCCTTGGGGGAGAAAAGTTACTTTAGGGGTCCAGTGTATCGGTGGCCCTGTCCCGGATGTAAAAGCACTCTTACTGGACTACTGAATATGATGATATTCCATTACATTTTGTATTTTGAATTGTTACCTGCCACAAGAATTTTGTGTTTTTTTGATACGTACATAATAGACTTCTAATGCATAAATGTTTTTACCATAAATTGGTGCCTAAAAATTTATCAGAATGCAGGAAATGAAGTCTTTGATGCTCAACATGTCCTGTGAGTTTGTTGTGAATCTCTTCTCTTACTGTTTATGTTATGAGGCGGAGCTGGAGGTTGTGTTGAAGAAGATGGACGGTAACAAAGTGGAGTATGAGCAGAAGCTGGAGCGACAGGCTGCTCTGCTCGACACCAGGGCCGCCAAGATCAAGAAACTGGAAGGTAGGGAAGTTTTTAATCTGACTGATAGCTGACCCACGTTAACTCACAAGCTGGCAACTAGGGCTGCATGAACTATCGACTCAGTATCGTGATTGCGATATCACGTTGCGCAATATTATATCGAAAGTGTCGCGATAAGTATGCAATATTTTGTGGAGTGCTGCGTCCCGTCCGTTGGCTGTGTGGCTTAGTTGTATTTGATTCTAGAAAACCAGAGATGCACTCCCTTTTAACTGTCACACATGTCATCACCCAGACTCTTTCACTGGTAAACTGAATGCAGTCTAGAGGTGGATGAATAAGGTCTTTGTCATCATGTTTGTTTGTTTTGTCAATGTATATGTCACCATTATGTTACCTTTTAATGTATAGTGAATGAGTGCTGTGTGCCTGCTGGCTGTCTCTATGTTAGTCCTATGTCACCTGCCTAGGGACTGCAGATGAAAAGTAGTTATTTTTACTAATTCTGGCATATTCACATGGTGTTTTTAAACAACAATGTTATAAATATGCATGGTCCCTATCAAATAAACCAATAAAATAAACACGTTACACACTGGACCTTTTTAAGAATATGGTTAAAATGATCAATAATGAAAAATGACTAAATGTAGCTGTGATCTCTACATCCAGTCATCTCACATCTCAATTTAAAGTAGCCCTATTTCCATCCTTCATAGTCTCAAACTTTCTTTTTTTCCCCCCTGCTGCTCCTCAGCTCAGCTCCGAGACATTGCCTACGGCACCAAAACCTTCGTCTCCAAACAGGACGTCACCGAGGAAGACGAGGCCGACAGGTTTGATGAAAGTCTTCGCCTGGAGAGCGGAGAGAACCTTATGGAGCTTCAGATAGTCAGCGCCGCGCTGTCTCCGTCCGCCCTGCAGGCCCTGGGTGATGGCGAACCCTCCACCTTCTGCACCTACGCCTTCTATCACTTTGAGCTGCACGCCACGCCGGTGGCGGCGGGCCGGACGCCGGCGTACGGCTTCACGTCCCAGTACGTGGTGAGTGTGGACGAGCTCTTCCTGGAGTATCTGCAGCGAGGCTGCGTGAGCGTGGAGCTGCACCAGGCGCTCGGTCTGGACTGGAGGACGCTGGCCAGAGCGCAGATTAGGCTGCAGGCGCTCTTGGAGCGAGACGGGAAAGTCCACGGGACTGCGCCGCTGGTCGGTGAGTGAGAACAGATCAAACTAACCAATCCCATGTTGGCCGGAAGTAGGGCTGGGCAATATATCGATATTATATCGTGATATGAGACTAGATATTGTCTTAGATTTTGGATATCGTAATATCGTGATATGACATGAGTGTCTTTTCCTGGTTGTAAAGTACAGAGATGTACTTTTCTGAACTTACCAGACTGTTCTAGCTGTTCTGTTATTTGCCTTTACCCACTTAGACATTATGTCCACATTACTGATGATTATTTATCTAATATCTAAGTGTGGAGATATTTTGTTAAAGCCCCAATTGTCAACCCTAGAATATCGCCGCAATATCAATATCGAGGTATTTGGTCAAGAATATGGTGATATCTGATTTTCTCCATATCGCCCAGCCCTAGCCGGAAGCCAGAGAATTTTACTAAACTGTGAAAGAAATAAACCTGTTTGAGTCAGTCATGGCCGAGCACGTGAAAACCGGCCAATTCTGGTCACCAGCCGCTCTATCGGTGCAGAAAAGGAATCTGTCAGGAGCAAAGGAGTTTGCCAGGCCTAGAAAGAAACACAACGCCACTCATAAAGTAAAAAAAGAAAGAAAGTTTAGTTAGTATTTCTCCTGTTTATTTAAAAACTTTCTAAGCTGTTGCAGACCTTTGCAGATATTAAATCCCGTTTGTAACTGTGTGTCAGGAGCGTCCGATGATTCCCGGTCCTTTGGCTCCGTGGATTACTGGCTGCAGCTGAGGCTCCCGATGACAGAGACCATCCGTCTGTATAAAGAGAAGCTGAAGGCTGCGGGCTACAGCCACACCGCTTTGAACCAGGACGCACAGGTACCTACAGGAGAAAACTACACTCTGTCACAGTGTGGGTTGTACTACAACAGTTCTAATTGTTTTTAGCAAAGTTGCTGCGTTCCCAGATCTTTATTTGGTGTGTAGAAATGATCATAACTGATTTGCCGGAGCTCCAAAAATAAAACCCATGTTGTGATAAACTGTAGTTTTACTTTACTTTACTGTATCTTTTATCTTACTTTTACTTTTTTTGCTGGCAGGTTTCTCTGTAGAGCCCCCCCTACAGCTTCGGAATAGATATTTGGCAACACTGTAAAAACTCCCTCGGTCAGTCTGCCGTTTCCTCTTTCTCTGTTCCTCCGACAATGCTTTCCGAGCTTTCTGCTTCTTTTTTGCCGGCTCAGCCATGACGACAGTGTGAAAAACTCCCTCACTGTGTGCAGTGCCGTGAAGCAATTCGTTACATGGCGAGACGTGATATCACGTGATACAGTGCCTTGCGAAAGTATTCGGCCCCCTTAAACTTTTCGACCTTTTGCCACATTTCAGGCTTCAAACATAAAGATATAAAACTGTAATTTTTTGTGAAGAATGAACAACAAGTGGGACACAATCATGAAGTGGAACGAAATTTATTGGATATTTCAAACTTTTTTAACAAATAAAAAACTGAAAAATTGGGCGTGCAAAATTATTCAGCCCCTTTACTTTCAGTGCAGCAAACTCTCTCCAGAAGTTCAGTGAGGATCTCTGAATGATCCAATGTTGACCTAAATGACTAATGATGATAAATAGAATCCAGCTGTGTGTAATCAAGTCTCCGTATAAATGCACCTGCTCTGTGATAGTCTCAGAGGTCCGTGTAAAGCGCAGAGAGCATCATGAAGAACAAGGAACACACCAGGCAGGTCCGAGATACTGTTGTGGAGAAGTTTAAAGCCGGATTTGGATACAAAAAGATTTCCCAAGCTTTAAACATCCCAAGGAGCACTGTGCAAGCGATAATATTGAAATGGAAGGAGTATCAGACCACTACAAATCTACGAAGACCCGGCCGTCCCTCTAAACTTTCAGCTCATACAATGAGAAGACTGATCAGAGATGCAGCCAAGAGGCCCATGATCACTCTGGATGAACTGCAGAGATCTACAGCTGAGGTGGGAGACTCTGTCCATAGGACAACAATCAGTCATATACTGCACAAATCTGGACTTTATGGAAGAGATAATGGATTATGGATTTCTTAAAGATATCCATAAAAAGTGTTGTTTAAGTTTGTCACAAGCCACCTGGGAGACACTCCAAACATGTGGAAGAAGGTGCTCTGGTCAGATGAAACCAAAATCGAACTTTTTGGCAACAATGCAAAATGTTATGTTTGGCGTAAAAGCAACACAGCTCATCACCCTGAACACACCATCCCCACTGTCAAACATGGTGGTGGCAGCATCATGGTTTGGGCCTGCTTTTCTTCAGCAGGGACAGGGAAGATGGTTAAAATTGATGGGAAGATGGATGGAGCCAAATACAGGACCATTCTGGAAGAAAACCTGATGGAGTCTGCAAAAGACCTGAGACTGGGATGGAGATTTGTCTTCCAACAAGACAATGATCCAAAACATAAAGCAAGATCTACAATGGAATGGTTCACAAATAAACATATCCAGGTGTTAGAATGGCCAAGTCAAAGTCCAGACCTGAATCCAATCGAGAATCTGTGGAAAGAACTGAAAACTGCTGTTCACAAACGCTCTCCATCCAACCTCACTGAGCTCGAGCTGTTTTGCAAGGAGGAATGGGCAAAAATGTCAGTCTCTCGATGTGCAAAACTGATAGAGACATACCCCAAGCGACTTACAGCTGTAATCGCAGCAAAAGGTGGCGCTACAAAGTATTAACTGAAGGGGGCTGAATAATTTTGCACGCCCAATATTTCAGTTTTTTATTTGTTTAAAAGGTTTGAAATATCCAATAAATTTCGTTCCACTTCATGATTGTGTCCCACTTGTTGTTGATTCTTCACAAAAAATTACAGTTTTATATCTTTATGTTTGAGGCCTGAAATGTGGCAAAAGGTCGAAAAGTTCAAGGGGGCCGAATACTTTCGCAAGGCACCGTACTTCCTGACGCTGAGTTGCGAGGGTGGTTTTTCCGCTCACAGGCGCTAGGGGGGAGTGAGACGAACACCATTCAACCCGAAAAAAGTCATATAACCATTCCAATGACTCTTAAGCTGTTCAGTTAAGGTAAATTAAGCTAAACAAACTGCATAGTTCCCCTTTAACATAAACCCTTTGATTGTTTTCTGCCAACTGCAGCCGCCTGGCGTCTGGAACGAGCTCTACGTCACGGTGCAACGCTGCAGAGACCTAAAGACGCCCAGACTCTCAGAGCAGCCGAGCCCCTACGTGGTTTACAAGTTCTTTGACTTCCCCGACTACCCGACCGACACCGTCCACGACTGCTACGAGCCGCGCTTCAACGACCTCAAGTCCTTCTCCATCCCGATGGACGCGGGTCTGGATCGCTACCTGAAGTCTGAGGTCCTTCGGCTCTACGTGTTCGACTACAAAGAGGAGCAGATGGACACGTACGTGGGGAAGGCCGCCGTGCCTCTGGCGTCGCTTGCCCAGGGCGAAGAGATCAACGGTGAGTTGTGTTACGCTGCGTTCAGAACAAAGAGATAGGATTCTCCGCTGGGTTGTGTGGCTGGGGGGGGAGTGTCCTGTTGTGTTCTTTAACCCAACAGGGTAGCACAAGTAGACTTTCTATTTCACAGTTCCTGTTTTCCATCAGGTGGTTTATAGATCTCACTTGAAAGCAGCTTCATTTCCCGGAGAAAGAAAAGAGATGGAGGGACTGAGGAAACACAGAGAGAGACAAAGCGAGAGACAGGAAGAGAGAAGGCAGAGATAGAGAGAGAGAGAAGGCAGAGAGAGAGAGAGAGAGAGAGAGAGAGACAGACAGACAGACAGAGAGAAGGCAGAGAGAGAGAGAGAAGGCAGAGAGAGAGACAGAGAGAAGGCAGAGAGAGAGAGAGAGAAGCTAGTGCGATTATTTGTCTCGTTTGTCCCTCAGGTGTGTTTTTGCTGACGGATCCCTCCGGTCTCCCCGCCGGAAACATTGAAGTGACGCTGAAGTGGAAGTCCCCTTACCTCCCTCCACCCGGCTCCGTCGGGACTGTCGAAGAGCAAAAGTTCATCCCGAAAGAGAAAGAAAGCAAGCAAACACAACAGCACAGAGTGGAGGAAAAGAAGAAAGAGACACATGTTGCTGAGACGCCGCAAAAAGAAGACAAACACCTTTTTCATCAGCCCATCTCGCTCCCTACATCTGCTGCGTCTAAGGTCAGGAGATGCATTCATATGAAACCGATCCAACAGAAGTCTTAACAAGCCCAAGATATACTGCTCTCTAAATCATTTTAATGTTTTAAAGGACAATTCCGGTGCAAAATGACCCTAGGGGGTTAATAACATACGTGTACCGAGTCGACCGTTCTCTGGGACATGTTTTCATGCTAATCTAATGTGTCTCTCGCTTTAAATAAGCTACCGCTGATTAGCTTATAACGCTAGTAGTCGGGACCACGAGCGCCGTGCAACCAGTAACCAGTAACGTAGCTCAAGCAGGGCGTTCGTGGTTCAACTGGTCATGACTGTATTCCCAAGACGGCCCCCGCATGTAAACGAAATGTAAATGAACGCCACTGTCTTTATAATCTGTCTTTTTAATAAACTGTCTGTATACTTACAGAGTTCTCAATGCTTGTGTTTACATGTAGGGACCTCATGATGCTACCGTGGAAGTTTTGGTGATATTTTGAGCCTTGTTAGTGGTGGAGAAATAGAGATTTACCCTCTGCCCCGAAGGCTAGCGTTAGCAGCTAACCACCGGTTTACGGTATCTAGTTTAAAGCTAGAGACACATTAGATTACCATGACAACATGTCCCAGAGAACGGTCTCAGTACACATGTTTTATTAACCCCCTAGGGTCATTTTGCAGCAGAATTGTCCTTTAACCTTTAAAGTACGGCTGTAAGAAATGTACGCGATAACACGTTAACGCAAATTCCTTTTAATGCCACAATGCGTTTTTTACATGCAATTAAAGAACGTGTTTTAACTATGGACAATCATGAGATTAATTGTGATTACATATTTTAATCGATTTCAAGATGAACAGCCCTACTTTAAAGGTGTATTCCTAAAAACGTTATTCCTTTTATGTGAATGTTTTCTGCCCGTCAGGCCCCGCTGCCAAAACTCAGACAGAGGACCAAACTAAAGGACGGACCAGCTGCCAAAAAGGTCACGTTTATAGAAAGCTCAGCTACAGACGCCCAGGTGAGACCTTTAGGCCTCCTGCACACTGGCTGCGTGGCGTGAGCGTGGCGTTTCTGTTGCGTTGCGTGGCGTTTTCTAATCCTTACACACCAGAAACGTGTCTGACACGGCGCTGCTGCTGCTGCTGCTGCTGCTGCTAGCCTCGTCTGTACACATGTATGTTTCTCATTGATAAAATGAAATAATAGCATGTTCTTCAACTTTATTTTGTCAAAATGTTTGTGTTTGCACATATTTTGATATATATATTTTTATATTTCAATTCCCTTTCCTGAGATAATAAAGTCCTTGTTATGGTTTTATCAGAATCCAATTGAAATACACTTTAAAAAGGAGTTCAACAGATTTTGCTAAATTGTTAAAATGTTAAAAGCATAGGCTATCCTGCAGTCCAGCATCCCCCTTTCTTTCCCTGATTAAAATGACATCTTTTCATATTCTATGTTGCCTGGAAACGCTTCCAACTTGCGTGTCACGTGAAAAATAGGCGTCGGTCCTATTTCTAGCATGCACACGTTTTCTGAGACGTGTGTGTCACACAGGTAAGTGTGTAAGCTCTAACCTGTTACCATGGGAGCCCAAATAAACACGGACACGCCACGCAGCCTTTTTTTATGTTTTCTTGGAACTTCCACCAAACTCTGAAACCTTAAAATCAACTTGATAACTCTGTCTGTCTCTCTGTGTCTGTCTCTCTGTGTCTGTCTCTCTCTCTCTGTCTCTCTCGCTCTTTATTTTTCTCTCTCTCTATCTGTCTGTCTGTCTCTCTCTCTCTCTTTGTGATTGTTCTGCGATCTGTATTGATTGTGATTTGATAGTATTGAGTATTGAGAATAAAACCCTTGTAAGACAGTACATCTGTTGAATGTTTCTCTTCTTCTGTCCGGTCAGGTTGGTGAGCGAGAGACGAGACAGACGCCAGTCTCACCTGTTGTGAAGGTAAACCTCCAGGATTGGACGGCTGACAAACCATAAAGATTCTTCAGAATATCCCCTATAAATCATACGACGACAATAATAATAATAAAAGAAACTTAAACTGGTTTTTACTGTGTTCTTTTTCATGTTTTTGTTGTGTTATCTTTGATTGTTCAGCACTTTAGTCGACTGTTTATGTTTCTTTGGTTTTTATGTTTGTAGCTTTTTTTATTAATTTTTTTGTGGCTTTTTTCTGAACTTTTTGGCGCTTTTGTTCCAACATTTCTGCCTCTTTTACCCATGTTTTTGTCAGACTAGAGTAAGAGAGTACTTCAATTTACTCCAAGCATTTCGCTTAAGAGCAGCACTTCAGTCAACTTTTTTTAAATCTGCTTTTTCTCAATACTGAGCGGCTTGCTTTAAGTTATCCCTTTTTATTTCATACGTGATGGATGTTCTGTGTTTTGCAGGTTTTGTCCGAGGCGAGTCGGGCTGCTCAAAGCACCGCAGAGGAAGAAGAAGAAGAAGAAGAGTCTCACTTCTCTGAAGGTCAGCTGATCCCGGCCAGCTCTCAGTCGTTCTCCGACGACTCTGAAATCTCAGAGGAAATTACAGAAGGTAAGGAAACACACACACACAGAGAAACACACACACACACACACACACACACACACACACACACACACAGAAAAACAACGCACACACACACACACACACACACACACAACACACACACACACAGAGAAAGAAACACACACAGAGAGAAACACACATACAGAGATACACACACACACACAGACACAGATAAATACACACACACAGATAAACACACACAGAAACACAGACCGACAGAAACACACACATACACACAGAGACACACACACACACTGGGATACAGTCCTTCTGGTTTAATTAACCTGAATATAAAACTGTTAAATAATGGATGTTTTGTGTCCACTTTGACACTAAAGTCTTTGTTTTCCAACAAGGATTTATTTCTGGTTCTGTTTGCTCTGTCATAAAGGTGCAAATGTTGTTGTTTTCTCCGATGTTTCCTGAGCAGAAGAGACCAAAATCTTTAATGTGGCTGCCAATAATCTTTGGAGCAGCCTTCATAAATGTTAAAGGTATAACTTCAGTATTGTTCAACCTGGACCCTGTTTCCCCAAGTGACTGTTGAGAAAAGATTTGTTTTAAACTGGTCCAGTATTAAACCAGAACCAAGCTGACTAATGTTCAGCAGCAGTTAGCGTCCACTAAAAGTTTTGTTGTTGCTGCTGACAGATAGAGATAGACCTTTTAGTTAAAGAGTAAGATCCTTTTAGTTTAACATGAAACAGCCCCGAAATCACCATCACCAAACTCCACCAGACTCCATGTAAATAATCAGGACTTTTAGCGTGTATAGAGCCAGCATATCTCCACCAGACTCCATGTAAATAATCAGGACTTTTAGCGTGTATAGAGCCAGCATATTTCCACCAGACTCCATGTTAATAATCAGGACTTTTAGCGTGTATAGAGCCAGCATATTTCCACCAGACTCCATGTAAATAATCAGGACTTTTAGTGTGTATAGAGCCAGCATATTTCCACCAGACTCCATGTAAATAATCAGGACTTTTAGCGTGTATAGAGCCAGCATATCTCCACCAGACTCCATGTAAATAATCAGGACTTTTAGCGTGTATAGAGCCAGCATATTTCCACCAGACTCCATGTAAATAATCAGGACTTTTAGCGTGTATAGAGCCAGCATATTTCCACCAGACTCCATGTAAATAATCAGGACTTTTAGCGTGTATAGAGCCAGCATATTTCCACCAGACTCCATGTAAATAATCAGGACTTTTAGCGTGTATAGAGCCAGCATATCTCCACCAGACTCCATGTAAATAATCAGGACTTTTAGCGTGTATAGAGCCAGCATATCTCCACATGTAAATGGGTGAATTAAGAGTTTATTTCAACCAAACCAGAGTGGTGATTGTTGGAACAGTGGAAAGATGAACCAAGACGGCTTTTGGTAGTTTTATTTAGTTTCTGTCCACATTGAATGAAGTGTGTTTTACGATGATAAAAGTCCTGATTATTTACATGGAGTCTGGTGGGTTAGTGGACTCTTAACAGCTGCTGAACATTAGTCCTGTAGTCTTCTTGTTTAATACTGGACCAGTTTCCGAGATTGTTGTTCCATTAGACACTCAGACATGCAAACATGGAGACAGAGAGTCCAGGGTGAAAAAATACAAAGTTACCTTTAATATCAGCGGACATCCTGATGCCAAACACAATTTAGGAAAACAATGTCTTTAAATGTTTATCGTTTGCTTTGTACTTTGTATTTTTTAAAGAGACGCTCTGAGCTCTCGGTCTTCCTTTATTGTTCCAAATGATTTATTTTATGTCCCGGTTGGATCCAGATGTGGAGGCGTCCCCGAGAGATCCGAGTGAATCCACTCAGTCGGACAGCGATGACTGCATCGTTCACGGGCAGACGGCCGGGAGGAAGGTCAGTGTTTCCCACACATAGACTATTGTGTGGCGGTCCGCCTCACTATCAACACCGGCTGCTGCTCATTGTGTTTCAGTATTATTATTATTTTTTAAACGCTACTTAAAATACGTTCTTCTGCATTTCATTTCCCTGCCCTCCTCCGTCTCTCTGTCACTTGTGTCTCGCTCACACACACACACACACACACACACACACACACACACACAAACAGCTCCTCCCACCGTGCGGCATTGGGTTTTTTAAGCCCCCAAACGTCACCTTACAGGCACCGCGGCAATGGTTATGTCAAAGAACTTCTAATATATCAAGAAGTTCCACTCCCTCGTTACTTCCGGGTTCTGAACTGGTTGCAGTTCCACCAGAGTTCCATATAGGGGGCGCTCACAGGCCAGTGCAGAATGAATGGGGCTCTATGGAGCTATACCCCTCAAAACCCATTTTTCTCAGGATATAACTTTTTGTCTAGTAACTTGAATCTTGCATTCGAAAGGGGAGGCTAAAAAAATACACTCTGCTGGGTGTTAGATTTTTTTAAAGTCACTTTTTTGTTCTAAAAAGCCTTTTTAAAATGTCAATGACGTCATACACCTATACGGCCAGAGATACTGCTTTACGGCAAGCTCTGAGTCGCTTCCTTTGTTCTCTCGAGGCATCGACAACACAGCTGATAGGTTAGACTCTCTCTGTTAATACAACACAGCTGATAGGTTAGTCTCTCTCTGTTAATACAACACAGCTGATAGGTTAGACTCTGTTAATACAACACAGCTGATAGGTTAGTCTCTCTGTTAATACAACACAGCTGATAGGTTAGTCTCTCTGTTAATACAACACAGCTGATAGTTTAGACTCTGTTAATACAACACAGCTGATAGGTTAGACTCTGTTAATACAACACAGCTGATAGGTTAGACTCTGTTAATACAACACAGCTGATAGTTTAGACTCTGTTAATACAACACAGCTGATAGGTTAGACTCTGTTAATATAACACAGCTGATAGGTTAGACTCTGTTAATACAACACAGCTGATAGGTTAGACTCTCTCTGTTAATACACGTGCTAGAAAGAGGTTTGCTGATGTTTTAAAGACCACACCGAAATATTCACTCTGATATTCAGGCTCTGCTTCAGATGCCGTCAAGCTGGCTCGCTGATCGTAATCACTCCTTCACTGACCAATCAGCATTCATTAGCAGAATGCTAGCATGTTATGGGCAACAACGAGTCACCCTGTAAGAAATCAAAAGGACATAAGTACTCGTTCATTCAACTTTTGACCTATAACCCATGTTGAACTTGCAAAATCTACAATCAAATCTGAGGTTTCTCAACGACAATCGGGCGAAAGAGACAAATTTAGCCGTCTAGCTCCATAGAGTCCCATTCA
>NC_053119.1:1852919-1872919 GCF_010015445.1 Perca fluviatilis | reverse complement strand
TCATGAGTTGCAGGCCTGGATTAAATGTCCTTTTTTGAAATGTTCCTTCTTTCTGAAACCACAGCAGCCATTTTTTAACCCTGCCTTTGTCCTGTTGTTGACAAAATCTTTCTATATCAGAGCTATGACAAAAGAACGTTGAAAAAAGTGACAAATGTTGGGAAAAGCTACAAAAAAGTGACCCCAAAAAATTGAAAAAAAAAAAGCGACAAAAAACTTGGAATAAAAGTGACAAAAACGTCTATAAAAGTGTAGAAACAGAACGTCAAAATGTTGAAATTTCGACCCAGAAAAACACACAGTGTCATCATGGTCGACGGGGAGACAAGACGAGGGTTAGGTCTGAGTGTTATGTGTTTGTCCTGGAGAGACTGGGCCTCCAGCGTGGCATGTTTTTAACGTGTGACCTGTTTGTTGTCCTGTGTGTTTAACATGTGACCTGTTTGTTGTCCTGTGTGTTTAACATGTGACCTGTTTGTTGTCCTGTGTGTTTAACATGTGACCTGTTTGTTGTCCTGTGTGTTTAGCATGTGACCTGTTTGTTGTCCTGTGTTTTTAACATGTGACCTGTTTGTTGTCCTGTGTGTTTAACGTGTGACCTGTTTGTTGTCCTGTGTGTTTAACATGTGACCTGTTTGTTGTCCTGTGTGTTTAACATGTGACCTGTTTGTTGTCCTGTGTGTTTAACATGTGACCTGTTTGTTGTCCTGTGTGTTTAACATGTGACCTGTTTGTTGTCCTGTGTGTTTAACATGTGACCTGTTTGTTGTCCTGTGTGTTTAACATGTGACCTGTTTGTTGTCCTGTGTTTAACATGTGACCTGTTTGTTGTCCTGTGTGTTTAACATGTGACTGTGTTGGTGTGTTAACATGTGACCTGTTTGTTGTCCTGTGTTTTTAACATGTGACCTGTTTGTTGTCCTGTGTTTTAACATGTGACCTGTTTGTTGTCTGTGTTTAACGTGTTGCTGTTTGTTTCTTGTTTTAACATGTACCTGTTTGTTGTCCTGTGTTTAACATGTACCTGTTTGTTTCTGTGTTTAACATGTGACGTTGTGTTGTTTAACATGGATGTTTGTGCTGTGTTTTAACATGTACTGGGGTGAACATGTGTGTAAAGATTGTGAACGTACTTGTGGTGTGTTAACATGTACCTGTTTGTTGTTTTTAACATGTTTTGTGTGTTTAACATTTTGTTGTGTTTTAACATGTGACTTGTACAATGTTTGTTGTCCTGTGTGTTTAACATGTGACCTGTTTGTTGTCCTGTGTGTTTAACATGTGACCTGTTTGTTGTCCTGTGTTTTAACATGTGACCTGTTTGTTGTCCTGTGTGTTTAACATGTGACCTGTTTGTTGTCCTGTGTGTTTAACATGTGACCTGTTTGTTGTCCTGTGTTTTTAACATGTGACCTGTTTGTTGTCCTGTGTGTTTAACATGTGACCTGTTTGTTGTCCTGTGTGTTTAACATGTGACCTGTTTGTTGTCCTGTGTTTTTAACATGTGACCTGTTTGTTGTCCTGTGTTTTAACATGTGACCTGTTTGTTGTCCTGTGTAAGTGGTTGTTGCTGTGTTTTAACATGTGACCTGTTTGTTGTCCTGTGTGTTTAACATGTGACCTGTTTGTTGTCCTGTGTTTTTAACATGTGACCTGTTTGTTGTCCTGTGTGTTTAACATGTGACTGTTTGTTGTCCTGTGTTTTTAACGTGACCTGTTTGTTGTCTGTGTGTTTACATGACGTTTGTTGTCCTGTGTGTTAAATGTACTGTTTGTTTCCTGTGTTAATATGTGACCTGTTTGTTGTCCTGTGTGTTTAACATGTGACCTGTTTGTTGTCCTGTGTGTTTAACGTGTGACCTGTTTGTTGTCCTGTGTGTTTAACATGTGACCTGTTTGTTGTCCTGTGTGTTTAACATGTGACCTGTTTGTTGTCCTGTGTGTTTAACATGTGACCTGTTTGTTGTCCTGTGTGTTTAACGTGTGACCTGTTTGTTGTCCTGTGTGTTTAACGTGTGACCTGTTTGTTGTCCTGTGTGTTTAACATGTGACCTGTTTGTTGTCCTGTGTGTTTTAACATGTGACCTGTTTGTTGTCCTGTGTTTAACATGTGACCTGTTTGTTGTCCTGTGTGTTTAACATGTGACCTGTTTGTTGTCCTGTGTGTTTAACATGTGACCTGTTTGTTGTCCTGTGTGTTTAACATGTGACCTGTTTGTTGTCCTGTGTTTAACATGTGACCTGTTTGTTGTCCTGTGTGTTTAACATGTGACCTGTTTGTTGTCTTGTGTTTTACATGACTCTAAATTTTCTGTTTTGTGTTTACGTCCTGTTTGTTCTGTGTAAAGACGGAACACCTTTACATATTTGTACGTTGTATGTGACCTGTTTGTTGTCCTGTGTTTTTAACATGTGACCTGTTTGTTGTCCTGTGTGTTTAACATGTGACCTGTTTGTTGTCCTGTGTTTTAACATGTGACCTGTTTGTTGTCCTGTGTGTTTAACATGTGACCTGTTTGTTGTCCTGTGTGTTTAACATGTGACCTGTTTGTTGTCCTGTGTGTTTAACATGTGACCTGTTTGTTGTCCTGTGTTTTAACATAGTGTGTGTTTAACATGTACGGTGTGTTTAACATGTGTTTGTTGCCGTGTTTAACATGTGACCTGTTGTTGTCCTGTGTGTTTAACATGTGACCTGTTTGTTGTCCTGTGTGTTTAACATGTGACCTGTTGTTGTGGTTTAACATGTACTGTTTGTTTGTGTGTTTAACTGTGCCTGTTTGTTTCTGTGTTTTTAACATGTACGTGTGTGTTTAATGACCTGTTTGTTGTCTGTGTTTTTAACATGTCCTTTGTTTTGTTTTAACTGTGACCGTTTGTGTCCTTGTGTTTAACATGTGACTGTTTGTGTCCTGTGTTTTTAACTGTGACGTTGTGCTGTGTTTTAACATGTTGTTTGTTTCCTGTGTTTTTAACGTGGTTTGGCCTGTGTGTAACATGTGACTGTTTGTTGTCCTGTGTGTTTAACATGTGACCTGTGTGTCCTGTGTTTTAACATGTGTGTGTTTCTTGTGTAACTGTTGTTTTTTCTTTTGTTTGTTTTAATGTGAGTTTGTGGTGTTTAACTACCTGTTGTTGTGTGTTAATACTTTTGGTAACATTTTTTTAACATTTAACTATTATGTGTAACGGTACCTGTTTGTTGCCTGTGTTTAACGGTGACCTGTTTGTTGTCCTGTGTTTAACGGTGACCGTTTGTGTTGTGTGTTTAACGGGAGGTGTGTTTAACTTTTTTGTTTTACTGTATGTGGTTTACGTGTACCGTTTGTGTGTTTTAACGGTTTGTTTAACTGATTGTTTACAGTGACTGTTTGTTGTCCTGTGTGTTTAACGTGTGACCTGTTTGTTGTCCTGTGTTTTAACGTGTGACCTGTTTGTTGTCCTGTGTGTTTAACATGACCTGTTTGTTGTCCTGTGTGTTTAACATGTGACCTGTTTGTTGTCCTGTGTTTAACATGTGACCTGTTTGTTGTCCTGTGTTTAACATGTGACCTGTTTGTTGTCCTGTGTGTTTAACATGTGACCTGTTTGTTGTTGTGTGTTAACGGTTTGTTCTGTGTTTAACATGTGACCTGTTTGTTGTCCTGTGTTTAACGTGTGACCTGTTTGTTGTCCTGTGTTTTAACGGTGACCTGTTTGTTGTCCTGTGTGTTTAACGTGGTGACCTGTTTGTTGTCCTGTGTTTTTAACATGTGACCTGTTTGTTGTCCGTGTGTTTTAACATGTGACCTGTTTGTTGTCCTGTGTTTTAACGTGTGACCTGTTTGTTGTCCTGTGTGTTTAACGTGTGACCTGTTTGTTGTCCTGTGTGTTTAACGTGTGACCTGTTTGTTGTCCTGTGTGTTTAACATGTGACCTGTTTGTTGTCCTGTGTTTTAACGTGTGACCTGTTTGTTGTCCTGTGTGTTTAACGTGTGACCTGTTTGTTGTCCTGTGTTTAACGTGTGACCTGTTTGTTGTCCTGTGTTTAAAACATGTGACCTGTTTGTTGTCCTGTGTTTAACATGTGACCTGTTTGTTGTCCTGTGTGTTTAACATGTGACCTGTTTGTTGTCCTGTGTGTTTAACATGTGACCTGTTTGTTGTCCTGTGTTTAACATGTGACCTGTTTGTTGTCCTGTGTGTTTAACGTGTGACCTGTTTGTTGTCCTGTGTGTTTAACGTGTGACCTGTTTGTTTACCTGTGTTTTTAACATGTGACCTGTTTGTTGTCCTGTGTTTTTAACATGTGACCTGTTTGTTGTCCTGTGTTTTTAACATGTGACCTGTTTGTTGTCCTGTGTTTCTAACGTGTGACCTGTTTGTTGTCCTGTGTTTCTAACGTGTGACCTGTTTGTTGTCCTGTGTGTTTAACGTGTGACCTGTTTGTTGTCCTGTGTGTTTAACGTGTGACCTGTTTGTTGTCCTGTGTGTTTAACGTGTGACCTGTTTGTTGTCCTGTGTGTTTAACGTGTGACCTGTTTGTTGTCCTGTGTGTTTAACGTGTGACCTGTTTGTTGTCCTGTGTGTTTAATATGTGACCTGTTTGTTGTCCTGTGTGTTTAACATGTGACCTGTTTGTTGTCCTGTGTGTTTAACATGTGACCTGTTTGTTGTCCTGTGTTTAACATGTGACCTGTTTGTTGTCCTGTGTGTTTAACATGTGACCTGTTTGTTGTCCTGCAGTCGTTCCTGTGGACGCCGAGTCCAACGCGGCGCGGCGGCAGCTGCTGAGGAGCGTCCTGCAGGGACGAAGCCCTCAGATGGAGAGGTGGGGGGAGAAATAACCTCAGATTACGTTATGTCATATATATACTATATATTACTACTGTACATACACTAAGCAAGTCTTTAAAGAGGCAGATAATTATCATTTTCTCTTGTGTGTTTAGAAGTTGAGACAGTTTGATAAAAACAAAACACGTTGCTGTTCTACCGCTCGCTAGTTTGCTTAGTTGGTTTGTTAGCTTTGTAGCTAAATAATGTATGTGTGTGTGTGTGTGTGTGTGTGTGTGTGTGTGTGTGTGTGTGTGTGTGTGTGTGTGTGTGTGTGTGTGTGTGTGTGTGTGTGTGTGTGTAACTAAATTATAAATAGATAGTTTAATCTGTATGCTCTCTTTGCAACCACCAGACTCCTTTGACAAAGACAGACATTTTACCTGTTAGAACACCTGCCTGCATCAGTTAGATTCTCTCGCTTTAAAACACCAAAGTCACATAGTAACACAAACTAACCCGCTTTGTCACATCCATTTAATAATGATAATATATATATATATATATATTGTTTGTTTTTTGCCAGAATTCGGTTCACGGTGGTGAGTGAGCCACCAGAGGAAGAGGAGCAGGAGAGGGAGTGTGAGGATGTGGGCGTGGCTTTCCTCAGGATCCCCGAAATCCTGGAGAGACAACGAGACCTGACGGAGACCAGCCTGGATGGTCTGTACACACACACCAGACACACACACACACACACACACAGAATTCACACACACACACACACACACACACACACACACACACACACACACACACACACACACACGCTCAGACACACACACACACACACACACACACACATGTTCAGACACACACACACGCACACACAGACACACACACATGCACACATTCAGACACACACACAGAGAGATAGACAGACACACACACACACATACATTCAGACACATACACACACACACACACACAGACCCACAGATACACACACACACAACACACAGACACACACACACACACAGAGACACGCAAGCAAGAGACACACACACGCACACACACACACACAGGCACAGAGACACACACACACACAGAGACACGCAAGCACAGGCACACACACACACACACAGGCACAGAGACACACACACACACAGGCACAGACACACACACACACACACACACACACACACACACACACACACACACAGGCACAGAGACACACACACACACACAGGCACAGAGACACACACACAGACACACACCCAGCCGAGTGATTAGCAGAGAGAATCCAGTAGCAGGTGGATCGATGTTGTTGACAGATTAAATCAACAACAGCAGAGAGACTCCAGCTGAGATTTGTTGTGTTTACTCAGAAACAACCTTCTGCTTTCACGCTGAATAACAAATCTAACGCAAGCTCGACAAAAACACAACAGCTACACAATCAACAACACCAGCTGGGCCATGTTCTCCCTCGACAACAACACAACAAGTCTTCCTCCTGCACAACACTCACACACACACACACACACACACACACACACACACACACACACACACACACACACACACACACACACACACACACACAGACAGACAGACAGACAGACAGACAGACAGACAGACAGACACACAGACACACACAGGCGCGCACACACACACACACAGACAGACACACACACACACGGACACACACACACACGCAGTTCGTTAACAGAGACACAAGGTTTCATGTTTTTTAATTATTGAAAATCCCAGTTTCTTTACAAGATTGTTACGTGTGTGTGTGTGTGTGTGTGATATGTCTGTGCGTGTGTGTGTGCGTGTGTGTGTGTGTGTGCGTGTGTGTGTGTGTGTGCGTGTGTGTGTGTGTGTGTGTGTGTGCGCTCCAGTGTTGGACGTGGAGGACAGCAGCGAGGTCATCGGCAGTCTGACGGTGTCGGTGGAGGGACTGGAGGCTCTGCAGGCCATCATGGAGGAACAGGACCAGGAGCTTCCATCAGCACTCAACGTCACATGACTCACCCACAGAACTCGAGGTCACATGACTCTCCATCTCAGACACAGGACACGCCCACAGAGAGAAGGTGACACCAGACGCGCTGTGTGTCAGAAACTGAAACAAAGATCATGAGAAGTTCTTCATACCTTCAGGACCCAAACTCTGAGGACGGGAAACACTGATCCACATGTTAGAGACCAAACAACTAATACAACTCATCCATTCATCCATTCATTCATTCATCCGTTCATCCATTCATCCGTTCATCCATTCATCCAGGACATGATCCACACATTAATCCACAATCCCAAACATCTTGACTGAAAAAGTGACTTTCTGTCCGAGTTGTGTTGGCAGATCAACAGCTAGCATGTGGATGTGTCGGTAACACACACACTCACACACACACACACACACACACACACACACACACACACACACACACACACACACACACACACACACACACACACACACAGACATATCACACACAAAGAGATATACACACACACACACAGATATACATACACACACACACACACAGACATATCACACACACACACACACACACAGATACACACACACACACCCACACAGTGTGGGTAAAAACTGAACATATAATAATAATAATAATAATAATAATATGAATAAAGCCTTCCCTGTCAGAGAGGAAGGTGTATTTACTGAGGAACATTTTCTACAAATGTAAATGATCTTATTTAATATTTAATGTCAGAATGTGTTGTAAAGTGTAACGTTTTCCTGATATTCTGCCCAGCAGCTGTTTTAATAATCTATTTTTGAAATGTGAAATGATTTAGAGTTCTGTGTTAATGCGCTGCAGTTATTTCAGATGGCAGCTCTGTTTACCTTCTTCTCAGGCAGAAGGGACTCATAGTTAGGAGGTTCAATACTTTTTCTATACCAATTTCATAAAAAAAAAAAAAGCATTCCACGTGAAGGAACACCTTTGGTAATCTCTGTTCCAGCTTGTACTACGAGAGTTTTCTACTGCGTGTCTTGTTACGGTTTAGGTCCGTTTAACGGTGTTTTTTTTATCGGCCTTTTGAAGGATTAATAAAGATGAGATCATGTATGGAGAGTTTCTGTGTTCATTCACTTTTATTAAAGGCTCCTTTCTTCTGCAGACTGAAAACACACACTGACAGAAACCATCTTCAAAACGTAAAAAAAGGCAAAAAACATTGAAAATGTGGGGGTGTTCAGGGGGGAGAGAGGGTGGGTTCATGTTGTAAGTTCTGTACACACACACACATACACACACACTGGTAAAACGTGCTCTGGTTTATTAGCATTTCTTTAAACCAATCACAATCATTGTGGGCGGGGCTAAGCTCCGGATGGAGCCACGGTGCCTCTGCTAAATAGTTTCAGGAAGGAACTGGTTTTGGTGGAAAATGCGGACGTTCAAAAGTAGTTTTAGTCGTGCAACAGAAAACTCCGATTGGACAGATAGTCTAGCTAGCTGTCTGGATTTACCCTGCAGAGACCTGAGGAGCAGTTAACCATAGTCCTCACAAATCCACCGGAGGTTAGAACGCCAACACAGAGACAGAGGAAGGGGACGGGACATCCAGCGTATTACTGTGTTGCATTTAATCGATGACAAAATTATGCCGTGTGACAGAAACAAAGCTGTGTTACGAAGTATAATTCTGTGACATTGTAAGATTTACAATTACTCTTGAACGTATCGTCTGGTGTCTCTCGTGTTTTCAGAGTCAGTCAGTAACTAGAGGGGTCAAAGGTCATGACACCGCTGACAGGCAGCGCTCTGTGTCATCAGCCCTCGTGGTTTCCTCGGGTCATGTGACCCTTTGGTAAAGTTTTGTAGATCAGCAAATTGGGTTTCTTTCACCCAGACTGGCCAGAGGAACATGGACGTACACACGTACCCACGACTAGGGTCTTCACAGGTACAAGGAATGGTTACTGCCATTGGTTTTTGGGTGTGTGTGTGTATGTAGGTCTCTGTGTGTGTGTGTGTGTGTGTGTGTGTGTGTGTGTGTGTGTGTGTGTGTGTGTGTACGCGTGCACAAGTTCTGCTAATTCTTTTGGATCCAAAATCCTTCCTCAAAGTTTGCAGGTGTGGCTTCTAAAGAAGGGAAGTAAACTCTCTCTCCCACGGTTGTGGCCGAGTGAACATGTGGTCGGTTCCGAGACGAGACATAGCGCTGTTTTTTGGCATGTTTTGTTGAACATTTAATTGACAGTTATTGGTCGTCTTTTAATGCTTTTTTGGCGCTTTCTGATGGGTTTGTTGATGCTTTTGGGTGTTTTTTTGGCTTTTTTTGGAACACTTTAGATGCTTTTTGACATTTTGATGTATTTGTTGATGGTTTTTGGCTCTTATATTGGTGCTGATGCTTTTTGACGTTTTTGTTGACAGCCTTTTGGTGCTTTTTAGACACTTTTTAGTTGCTTTTTTGCCGCTTTTTTGGTTATCCAAGCTTTAATTATCCCATAATATTCTCATGTGTTGCTCCTCTTCTTCCTCCGTGCTGCAGTGTCCCGGTGTGTCCACACAGATGCTCATAAATGTGTGTGTGTGTGTGTGTGTGTGTGTGTGTGTGTATTCTGATGTGTGGTGTGTCCACAGAGATGCAGTCAGCTGCAGCTGACACAGACAGCAGCTCTGAAGAAGAGGAGGAGACAGAGACGAAGAAACAGAAACATCAAACACACAGAGACAAACAGCCGAGGACGCAGCAGGTAAAACTCTCCTCCACTGTCTTTACTCTCAGGTTTTCAGCAGGTTGTCAAGTTATGAAATAATGCAAAACTAAATTAATCTGCAACTATTTGAATTGTTTAGGTCATTTTTATAGCAAAAAAGCCTAATATTTAGGTTGCTGTAGTGATGTCTCCTCTGAGTCCATCAGTCGACTAATCGGTTGTTTTAGTCTCAGATTTCTTGAGTCATTTTTAATAATATTTTCATGCTGAATGACTTAGTATCTCTGGCAGTGTTTCCCCAGCTTTGTAGAAGATTTAGGTGCACATATTACATAGTAGCTGTCGTTCCTCAAGAAAATGTTTCATTGTGTGTGTGTGTGTGTGTGTGTGTGTGTGTGTGCGTGTGCGTGTGCGTGTGTGTGGGTGCCATGCGTGTCTGTGTGTGTGTCTGTGTGTCCATCTGGGGTCCATGGGCGTGCTGGTCTTACAGGAAGGTGTGTTCATGTGCATTCTGGGCGTGCTGGTCTTACAGGAAGGTGTGTTCATGTGCATTCTGGGCGTGCTGGTCTTACAGGGAGGTGTGTTCAGGTGCATTCTGGGCGTGCTGGTCTTACAGGAAGGTGTGTTCATGTGCATTCTGGGCGTGCTGGTCTTACAGGGAGGTGTGTTCAGGTGCATTCTGGGCGTGCTGGTCTTACAGGAAGGTGTGTTCAGGTGCATTCTGGGTGTGCTGGTCTTACAGGGAGGTGTGTTCAGGTGCATTCTGGGAGTATTGCTATCTTGAGGCAGCGGGAAGTGATGGCGCCATTGACCAACAAAAACCTGGTCTAAAGTCAATAACGCAGCATTTCATTGTTATTTTAACAGAGCATTAGTAAAATGCTCCTAGGCTCGTGCACAGCGCACGCACACTATGCTTGTTACACACACAGGGACGCACACACACACACACACACACTATGCTTGTTACACACACAGGGACACACAGCAGCACACACATGCAGAAGATTACAAATAAAAATATTAGGGTGCAAATCCTCCACCATAACAGCAATGCTCCAAGGTCCAAACGCGCCTGGCTTTTAAAGGGAATGGGAGATGATCTCTGATTGGTTGATGAATGGGAGATGATCTCTGATTGGTTGATGAAGGGGAGATGATCTCTGATTGGTTGACTGCATGTTACGACCAAAACACACCTCTGATTAATGAAGACACTAAGAACAACCCTTTAGAACCAGGCACCTGGCACACAGACCCTTTTTTTCTGCCGTCAAACTAGCAAAAGTGGATTTGGACACGCCCTAAACACACCTGCACCAGGCGCTTCATGCCGTGCGCTCAGATCGTTAGAATAGGGCCCTGTGTGTCTTTCTCCTAAATTCACTGAAAGTTAGCGTTAGTATTTTCTAATTTATGGAGCGAAAAAAAGATTCTTTGACTCTAATATGTAAAAGTAAAAGTAAACCAGAAATTGGAACCTGGCTTTATCCGATGTTTGTGTGTGTGTTTGTGTGTGTGTGTTTCTGTGTGTGTGTGTGTGTGTGTTTTCAGGGTTCATTACTCATACCTGTAGAATATTTAATAAAATATAAACATAAAGAAGCTGGAATGATCTGTGTTCATCACGGGACGGGGACACTGTGTTGTTCTGTTGTTTCTCTGCGTCTGACATCGTCTCCATGGCAACATCCTAAATGTTGCTGCAGCCTGTGAATAGTGGTCCGTGTGCAGGAACACAGCGGGACGTCTGCAGGACTTCAGCTGTTCATGAAGGGAGCACAATCACCTAATTATTCATAAGACTAATGAAATATTTCAGGACAAATGAAATAAGGAATGAAGGACGTTAAAGGGACGGTTCTTCAGGATTGTGTTGATTGTGTGTGTGTGTGTGTGTGTGTGTGTGTGTGTGTGTGTGTGTGTGTGTGTGTGTGTCTCTGTGTATGTGTGTGTGTGTCAGTACTTGTTGCTATGGTGATTTGCGCAGTGAGGAAGTAGAGGACGGAGGCGGAGACAGTATCTTTGACAGGACACACAAACTGTGAGTTCAAACGGCAAAGTATTATCATCACCAGAGAGATACGAGTCTGGTGAACTAATTTATGTGTTTTTTATGTTTGTGGTGTCAAAAATATACGACACAGAGCAGGTAACAAACAGGGAACCGTCTGTGTCCTTCCAGATATTTCTTGTCCTTGTTTCTATCGTTGGTATGAACAGAGACAAAAGTTTTAGTCCGATGGATTGCATAGTTCCACGTCTGCGACCGGCACACATGTCCCTACATTTGGACTTCAAATGATGTATGAAGAGTGAAAATTGTGGGAGAGAGAGCAATTTGTCTGGAAAAATGTCAGAGGATCGTGCAGCAGATCCCCACTCTGTCCTCCCCTCTGGCTGGCCCCATACACACACAGTATAAAATCTGAAACGATCTGGAAACTGGACGATACATAAAGTGTGATTTCGTAAAAAACGTGCTAGATGTCAGAATGTCTACTCATCCCAATAAAGTCCAAAGTCTTGTCTTCTGTTTAAACTTTTAATTAATTTTCTGCATTAAAGTATGGCGGATCGGTATGGCCCCAAAGAGGGGTGCTTTTGAGCTATGTTAAGTCGATTTCCCGACGATTTCCTATTAAAGTCTATGGAAAAAATGTCACAGTTTTTGGGGGAATTTCGTGAAAACCTCGAGGCGAATCTCTTAGAAAAGTCATATAACACAATTCCTGATCATTACACACGTTTTGATGTATTTTATGTGCATGTGTTGGCAACGCTGCATGACTAGTAGCAGGACGAAAATGTGGCGGAAGAAGAAGAATAATCATGATGAATAGTCAGTGTGCCGATTGGTGCTGTTGCTACACATGGGTAGCCTGACGTGGTCCTACTCAGACTCTAGTCAGAATATGAGTCTGATGCTGCTCTATTGGGCTGAGATTATGGGGCGTGTTTCAACCAAACCAGGAAAGAAAATGCCTCTGCACTCAATTTGATAGACCTACAACCAATCAGAGCACCGGAGACAGAGCAAAGGCAGAGGCGGCAGTTTCCGTGTCGTGCAGACGGGTGTAGTAATGTGTATACATACGTGATCGCGGTTCTCTGTTCCTCTTTTAAAATGAATGCGCTGTCGATATCTTCTGTAACAGACGCGATGGAGGAAGCTACACATCTCAATTCTCCGGCAGCAGCCACCTTTGTTGTAAACAAATTCAACCCAAGCGCTCTTTGGTGACGTGGTTGATTACATTACTGTTTATCATCTGTACATTGTATAAAGCCCGTCCTGACAATTTGATTGGTCCAAACAGCTCTGGTTGGAGCATAGTTTCTCCACAACGGATCAAGTCCAGACCGAACTTCCCGGCCTCAAATGTTGTGGGCGGGGCTAAGTTCGGCTGGCATCCAGGCTAGCACATGGGCACACTGATTGAAAACGATGGTTAGTTCCTGTTGTATTTGTGTGTTTCCAGCAGCAGAGTCAGCATGAGTGTGGACGAGGACGCCCGCTGGCTGGAGTGGGTCACCAAACAGTTTGAGAGCATCGCCGGGGACGACAAAGAGATCGACATCGATGAGTTTAAAACGGCTCTCAAAGTCAAAGAGGTGAGAAAACTGCATGCAGCTTTATTTAGATGCATTCATCTTTTCCTGTGATTGTTTTGTTTGAATGGGAAAATTATTATATTTTGAAACGTATCAGCTGTATTTGAAATTGTTTTTATTAAATCTTTCCATCACAAACGGTGGATGAGTCTTTTAGGCTTTTGGCATCTATTATATTCTATTAATGTTCTTTCTGTATCTGTTATTAAGTAAATGAATGAATAACGTGCGTTTTCTCTGCAGTCTTTCTTTCGGTTGTTTTACAACTTTAACAGCTTTGCCAGACCTTCCTCCTCCACAGCACTGTCCACACAGCATTCCTGAATGGGAGGAAAACGTGCTCTGGTTTATTGGCATTTCTTTAAACCAATCACAATCATCGTGGGCGGGGCTAAGCTCCGGACAGAGCCACGGTGCCTCTGCTAAATAGTCTCAGGAAGGAACTTGTTTTGGTGGAACGTGTGTACGTTCAAAAGTAGTTTTAGTCGTGCAACAGAAAACTCCGATTGGACAGATAGTCTAGCTAGCTGTCTGGATTTACCCTGCAGAGATCTGAGGAGCAGTTAACCATAGTCCTCACAAATCCACCGGAGGTTAGAACCCTGACACAGAGACAGAGGAAGGGGACGCACATCCAGAGTAGAGTTTGATTCTCTGCCCGAGCCCGAACTTGACCCAACCCGACTCGGCAATATTTCCCACCGTTATCCTCGGGCCGGGCCCTTGATCAAGCATTTGTGTTTTTTTTAATCATGACTTTATTAGCCTAATTGGGTGGGGTGAAAGCTATGCCTCACCAGCTTCTCCCGTAGCTCTGGGTGTATGTCCTGCAAGGACTTGAGTGGGAGGTAAACTGTGCTAAATCATGTCTCCCCCATCTGTAGCACTGTCTCTGATATTTGTGCAACCAGGAGTCCTTTAGCAGCAGATATGGTCTCTCCTATACCAACCAGACCAGATAGTCTCAGGTATCTCACCACTCCTTTAGCAGCAGATATGGTCTCTCCTATACCAACCAGACCAGATAGTCTCAGGTATCTCACCAGTCCTTTAGCACCAGATATGGTCTCTCCTATACCTGGTGCGTTGTCGGCCAGTGCGTTGTCATGCAGACCGTGGAGGACAGTATTAATTAGGTGATCGAGACCAGAAAGTCTCCTATCTGGTTCCAAGGCTTTGATTATGTTGCTGCGTTCATCTGATACCCACCCTATTTGGCTGAGGGAGATAGGTTTCAAGTTTTTTTTTTACGTTTCTTCATTTAGATCCATTTGTGATCGATTCCATTCTGAATAAACTAACAGCAGTTTACATGCTTCTTCCTTGTTGCATTACAGGTATTTATTAAGATAATTCTAAACACATTTCTGTAGTTTAAACAACTCTGAATTGTAGTTGAGAACATCAGTTATGACGCCCCACGTATTAAAACATTGTCAGGTTTAAATCTGGCTCAGACACAGTGTGCATGGGCTCAGGTAGGGTCGGGCTTGATTTTTTGGGCCCAATCCAAGCTCTAATCTGGAGCAATCCTGGAAGTGGAACATCGTAGATATAGACTATGTGCAGTCTTTCGGTTGTTGTATAACAGTTGTTTTATAACAAGTGTTTTCTGTGTGCAGTCTTTCTTTGCGGAGCGTTTCTTTGCGCTGTTCGACTCGGACGGCAGCGGCTCCATCAGTCTGGACGAGCTGCTGAAAGCTCTGGACCTGCTGATCCACGGCAGTGAGACGGATAAACTCAAGTTCCTGTTCCAGGTCTACGACGTGGACGGTCAGTCCGACACACAGAAACACACATCACTCCGGATTTACTTTCTCTTTTAGATTAACACACTTCAGGCAAAAGCATAGTTCAATTTGAGTTTTTATCAAAATATTTTTTTTAAATATTCACATGGGAACAACCATGTCTTTGACATTGGTCCAGTATCAAGTGAGATCTCTGCAGTAGGCAGTGGAGAAACAAGCTACAATATAAGTTAATAGTAATTGTCCAGCTTGTATTATATGTAGTGTTCTGTTGTTGCCACTGACAGACTCAGATTATTATTCTAAGTGTCTGACAACATTATGGAAAGGACTTCCAAGAAGGTCAATCTTTCTCTTAAAGAGTAAGATCTTTTTTTTTAAACATAAAAACTACCGTGAATCTGCTTTTACTAAACCCACCAGACTCCATGTAGATAATCACCACTTTTATCGTAAAAAAACACACTTCATTCAAAGTGGACAGAAACTAAATAAAACTACCATGGAGTCTGGTGGAGATATGCTGGCTCTATACACGCTAAAAGTCCTGATTATTTACATGGAGTCTGGTGGAGATATGCTGGCTCTATACATGCTAAAAGTCCTGATTATTTACATGGAGTCTGGTGGAGATATGCTGGCTCTATACACGCTAAAAGTCCTGATTATTTACATGGAGTCTGGTGGACATATGCTGGCTCTATACACGCTAAAAGTCCTGATTATTTACATGGAGTCTGGTGGACATATGCTGGCTCTATACATGCTAAAAGTCCTGATTATTTACATGGAGTCTGGTGGAGATATGCTGGCTCTATACACGCTAAAAGTCCTGATTATTTACATGGAGTCTGGTGGAAATATGCTGGCTCTATACACGCTAAAAGTCCTGATTATTTACATGGAGTCTGGTGGAGATATGCTGTCTCTATACACGCTAAAAGTCCTGATTATTTACATGGAGTCTGGTGGAGATATTCTGTCTCTATACACGCTAAAAGTCCTGATTATTTACATGGAGTCAGGTGGAGATATGCTGGCTCTATACACGCTAAAAGTCCTGATTATTTACATGGAGTCTGGTGGAGATATGCTGGCTCTATACACGCTAAAAGTCCTGATTATTTACATGGAGTCTGGTGGAGATATGCTGGCTCTATACACGCTAAAAGTCCTGATTATTTACATGGAGTCTGGTGGAGATATGCTGGCTCTATACACGCTAAAAGTCCTGATTATTTACATGGAGTCTGGTGGGTTTGGTGATGGGGATTTGGGTGTGGCTGCTGGACCAATTTCAAAGATTGTTGTTCACATTAGAGACTTAGATGCAGAAACATGGGAGAATAGGGTTGGAAAGAAAACTGAACGGACCCTTCAAAAGAAGTATCATTTGTCGTCTGTCAGGCAGCGGCTCCATCGACCCGGACGAGCTGCGGACGGTTCTGAAGTCTTGTCTGCGCGAGAGCGCCATCTCTCTGCCGGATGAGAAGCTGGACGACCTGACGCTGGCGCTGTTCGAGTCGGCCGACCAAGACAACAGCGGATCCATCACCTTCGAGGAGCTCAAGGCCGAGCTGGAGAACTTCCCCGAGGTCATGGAGAACCTCACCATCAGGTCCCAGAACACACAAAACAATTGTATATATATATATTTATACGTAGATACTCTGAGATTAAAGTGGTAAATTTTAGGGATGCACCAAATCCAGGACTGGGCTTCTGATTCGGCTGAATATTGGGCTTTTTGACGGGGTTCTGGTTTCTGCTGAACCTTAGAATTTGTTCCCACCGAACCAAACCCTACGCTTGTTGTCGGCGCGCTACGCTGGTCGCCGTAGTGACGGCGCCGTTGTTTACATGAAGGTGTTTACGTAGGTGGAGCGTTCAATGCAGCAGGCTGTGAGAAAGTGGACATGGATCTGGTGAGCTGAAAAAGTTGTTGTTTGGCAGAACTTTCAGTCAAAAGAAGGCCGTTCAAGTCCAGCTACATGTTCAGTCTGTTCAATGCTGATTGGTCTGGTGGTGGCGAGGACCCTAAACTATACACAACATGGCCGCTGTTACAACATCTGGTACGAAACATCTGAAAGAATACGAGTTGTGCATGAAGGAATCTCCAGACAGCAGCCAGAATGCAGCAACTTCAGGTACGGAAAAGGAAGGACAGTCCCTGTTTACTTCATTCATGTGTTTACTGGGTTCATGGACTGAGGATGGGAGGAGGAGTCAGCACCATCTCAACCAGGGGGTTCAGGATTCGCCCAAACCCCAAAAATCTGGATTCGGTGCATCTCTGGTAAATTTATGGGAAAATAAACTCCTCCTTCCTTTACGTTCTGCTGATTTTGTGGACTCCCTTTTCAAAAAGACTCACATAGTCTCTGAGATTAAACAGCTTTATTTGTCTATGTTATTGTCGCTTTTCTCTTCCGACATTTTTGTAGCTTTTTTTGAAATTTTTGCCCCTTTTTCTTCCAACGCCTCTCTCTTCCTTCTCCATTTACGCTCTGCTGTTTCCAGATGCTTTTTAAACAGGCTTTTGTTCAACCTGTCTGCATTTTTTCTTTATGTATTACTTTACTTTGTAATTCTGTGTATTGTTGTGTTTTTACCACATATCATCCTGTCTGTGTGTGTGTGTGTGTGTGTTTGTGTGTCTGTATGTGTGTCTGTGTGTGTGTGTGTGTGTGTGTCTGTGTGTGTGTGTGTGTTTTGTGTGTGTGTGTGTGGTGTGTGTGTGTGTGTGTGTGTGTGTGTGTGTGCCCTGTAGAAAGGCATTCTCTATGGGCCCCTCCCCACATCCACAGTTATTCATTCTAGCATCTTTTTGGGCCCTCCTCACATGAGGGCTCTGGGCACTCAGTCCCCCTCTTCCCCCCAGTCCGACGCCCCTGTGTGTGTGTATTGTTGTCTTTTTATCACATATCATCCTCTGTGTGTTTATGTATAAATTACTTCTTTCCTGTCTCATCAGCGCTGCTAACTGGCTGAAGCCCCCGGCGGCGGAGCAGAAGAAACGGCGTGCGCCGCGGTACCTGACGCGCGCCTACTGGCAGAACAACAGCAGGAAGCTGTTCTTCCTCTGCCTGTACGCCGTGGTCACCGTGCTGCTGTTCACCGGCGCCATGCTGCAGCATCGCCACGGCGGCGGCTGGTTCATGGTCGCCAAGGGCTGCGGGCAGTGCCTCAACTTCAACTGCACCTTCATCCTGGTACGACCTCACAACAGAGGAACTCTCTGTCTCAGTGTGTGTGTGTGTCTGTGAGTGTGTGCTTTTGTCTCTTTTTTCAAAATTTGTCTCTCATTTGAATTTCTTGTCACTTTTGTCGCCCTAGTGTTGCCTTCCTTCTTTCAACTGTGTCTTTTTCAAAGTATTTATTACTATTTTAGTAAGTAAATCTATCTCTGACATCGCTGTATTCTTCTAGCCTGGTGAGAGCGTCCTGATCTGGCGAGCTCCAGTTTTCTCCTCCCAGACCAGTCTGGCATCTTGAGATAGAGAACATTTGGAGCCGTTCGCCAAACGACCGACCAATCAGTGTTGGTTTTGAGGCGGGTTTAGGTGGTGATAGACGATGGTTTATCCAATCAGCTAAGCAGTATTTCCAGACAGCGGTAGCCCTAATTCTGTTAGCCGCTCGCTAATGCTTTTTTCTCTTGGATCCTTCCGTTGGAATATGGACCGGGAACCTGAAATGGGGCCTTTTATTCCTAAATTCTCGTTAAATAAACGACAAATCTCCTTTACCGACATATTGCTTGCTTACTGAGCTAACGAGCTATGCTTTGCCTGCAGCAGCAGCAGCAGGGGTAGCCTGGCTTGTGGTTGTATTTTCATACGCTTCATGGATCTGATTGGTTGATTTGGCCCCGTCTATCACCAACATAGGTGGTGATAGACAGATGGTTTATCCAATCAGATAACCAGGATTTTCTCCCCTTCCCAAAAGTTCTCCAACGGAAAGTTCCCAGATGGATATGCCGAGCAAATGCGAAGCGATCCATCTGGAGGAGTCAGGTTAGTATTCTTCCTCTTTATAGAGACTTATGTGTTCTACCAAACATTATTCTCACTGGTTAGGGGGTACATGGCTTAAAAACACTGTTCAAAGGGGGGAACATTATTGAAAGAGGTTTACTAGCCTGACCAGCCAGCCCCACATCCAGATGTTGGGTCTGGCAACTCCCCATTGGTCAGGGCTCAATCGGAGGGGCGGGATAAACAGTTGTCTTTCAAATTCCCTCTGCACCAATAGGATACCTCTCCAACCAACCAGAGCAACACTAGCTGATAGACTAAACTTTAAACTCCCAACACATCTTCCTTTTTTAAGAATGACTTCAGAGCCGTTCTTTGTTCTTTTCTCAAAGAAAAGCTGAACTCCAAGTCTTCAGAAGACTGCTGTTCACCAGCAGCAGCAGCAGCCTTAAGCTCCGCCCACCGGCTCTATACACAATGTGATTGGCCTGACTAGAGTTTGGTTTTTCCAGCTCGCAAGCCAACGGAGAGTTGCTAGACGACCCTGGCTGCAGATTACATTTGCTGCTGCTAGTGGTCTAGATTTCTAGGCTAGTGGTCTACAGCAAACGTCTGCCTCTTACGTGACAGGTATTCTGTGGTGAAGTTTCTGGGTTTCTGTCTGTGCAGGTTCTGATGCTGCGGCGCTTCCTGACGTGGCTGCGGGCCACGTGGGTGGTGCGGGTCTTTCCTCTGGACCAGAACATCCTGCTGCATCAGATCGTGGGCTACGCCATCCTCTGCTTCACGCTGGTGCACACCACCGCGCACGTCTTCAACTTTGGTACAAACTCACTGTCTCTCTCTCTCTCTCTCTCTCTCTCTCTCTCTCTTCATTATCAACCCTTCCTCCTCAGTATCACTCCTTCACAAGATAACTCTTGTTATTCCACAACATGATTCTTCTTATGTAATCTGCAGCATGTTTCTATATGTTATACATGATATAGTCTCTGTAGAAGAGTGTGTTGTGGTTCAGGGTGTGGCCCTGGTCCAGGTCTGACTAACTTCTACTTTCTCTAATCTATCTTCATCTGAATGGAACAGTCATGGGGGTGGAGTCAGATTTACATTTAATCTTTTTTTTGGCACGTGTGTGTGTGTATGTGTGTGTGTGTGTGTCTGTCTGTCTGTCTCTGTGTG
>NC_053119.1:1792919-1845419 GCF_010015445.1 Perca fluviatilis | reverse complement strand
CTAGTAGCAATCTGGCAATGAGTGATCACAGAGCCGGCCTTAAGTACTGCTGGGGATGATTAGGGAATGAACTTCACCTGGTACAGCCTGCAAACTAAGCCACGCCCACAACTCACAGACACAGAGCAGGAGGGAGAAACATGAGGGATCACAAACAGGGACAAACTGCCATCATGGCATCTTGACACTGGGGGAGGACACCCAGACCCCCCCCCCCCCACTATGATATGCCCACCTTCCCCAGAGGCAGATTCTGGCCCATATATATATATAGGCCAATATATTTATATACAGTACAGTTTACCCACTACAATACATTAGACTACACCACTGGTTGTAGTTTGAATGAAATGAGTGAGGAAATGTGTTTGATGTAAACGGTTGGAACATGAGTCTGTTTTTGGACCCTGCAGGTCGACTTCATCTGGATCAACCGAGACCAGAAGTCGTTTGAATGGTTTGTTAGTTTACTGACCAAACTGGAGATGGACCAGGCAGATGAAGAGCCAGAAGGTGAGTGCAATACAAGTTAATTTATAATACTTTAAAGTTTGTAATCTGCTGCCACAAAGCTTGGCTGAGTCCAGTCAGATGTCTGAGAGGACTACTCTTTACGCTCTTTGATGGGTTTAGCTTGTAGAAAGTCCTCTTTACTTTAATAGATGTTCTTTAGTTTTGTACATGGAAAACTCTGTACAATTGTCACAATCCAATTGGTCAGTTAGGACAGAAGACAAACAACTTCTCTCAGTTAAGGTGGTTTATTAAAACTGGAATAATAAGAGAACGTTTATATATAAAGATCTTCCTGGTTTGAGAAGCCACAATCAGCGTAATACGTCTCCATAACAGCAGGCGGCGCTAATCTGTATTGTCGCCCAAAAATGAAAACCGGCAGCTGATTGGACGAACGTGTCACGTGGGTCTGACTTCTCCGGAAATTCAGAGACACACTGTCATGGCGGCTCGTTCAGAATACGACCTCATATTGTATTAAAATAGTTCACCGAAACATGTTTTTGAAAACATCTGAAGAGAGAAATAGGCCGTGCAGTTGCTGAATCTGTCTTCATTTCAGATCAACAAAGGTCAGTTTAAAAGATTTTCGTCAGATTTTGAGAGACTCTAGTCACGCTCATCCTGCTCCTCATTTCCTGGTTAGCTCTCCACCAATCAGATGGGTCATTTGAGTCTGACTGCCAGCAGTTCCCGCCCTGCCGATTATAAATGTCAAATGAAGGCCGACGGCCCCTCAGACTGACGACGGCACAGAACACACGGAACAGACTCAAGTCACCGACGGACGATTATCGGGTCTGCGTGTCCGAGGCTTAAGGCGGGAGGCGGGCGTGGTTTAAACGGTGCTTCCTTGTTGGTGCACAGGCTGGTCCCAGGCTGGCACTCAATCCATCCAATGGCAGAGGACAACACCCTGAAAGAGAGATTTCCTCCTCTTCCTCCCCTCGGGTATTGTTCACTCGTTTACAAGGAGGGAGTCAGTTTACTAAGAGGAAGTCAAACTGGTTCAAACCAGTCTGACTGCCTCCCCACCCTTAAGTGTCAATGCTTTGAGTGTGTGAATTATGTATTTTATTATTTTTTTTTTTCTCCAGTTTTGTGCATAGTAACATTATGTATCTCTTTGGATATATTGTATTTAAAAAAAAAGCCCCCCCTCTTTTGAGATGTATATGGTGAAACCCTCTATGAAAATGTCATGGGTGGGGCTTTTTTGGGCCGCTCACACCTAATCAGACTAATTGAAGCCAGATGGTGTGTCAGCTGAATGTGAGCCCTACATATATCCCTTCATCAAATGTGTTCACCATTTGCCTGAAGAAGACCCAGTAGGGTCGAAACGTTGCATTTTATATTAAATATGGGAGTTTAAAGCAGTGTTGAGGACATTACATTCTTTTCGTTTTAAGTACTTTCATTTGTCCTGCACCTGCCAGAAGGTGGGATGTGCACACAATTACTTTTATAAAATATGTGTTATTTTGCCCAGCAACAGCCATTCTTTAAAGGGGTGATAGAATGCAAAACTGATTTTACCCTGTCATAGTTGAATTACGACAGTTCGGTGGGTAAATAGGACATACATAGAAGCTCAAAGTCCCATTGACACCCCTTTACTATGAAAATCTCATATTTTGAAACTGCCTCTGAAAACGGGCGAATCTCAACAAAGCTGGAAGTTGACGTCAACCTCCCAAAAACCGGAACCTTTGTCAGCCCATGGGTGTATTAAGAGAACGGTCACGCCCCAACATTTACATAGGCTACACAACTGACCTGAGATCAGGTAGAACATTTACATAGGCTACACAACTGACCTGAGATCAGGTAGAACATTTACATAGGCTACACAACTGACCTGAGATCAGGTAGTCTTCTGAATCTAGCTAGGTTACGCAGATCTCTGCTATTCCATTACAAAATTCACTTCTGAAACTTTTTCATGCGAGAAATCAACTATATAAAGCTCAAATATGGGCCGCTTTACGAAAATGGATGGCTAATTGCAAATTTTGTCCGACTGTTTGTCGGAGTTCAGCGCCGGTGCTGCCTGTGTTGCTGCCTCGCCGCCTGGCCTGCCTTCCTTCACAGACCCCGGCCTGCTTTGAGGTACTTGGAGCTCCGTCACGACTGGCAGCCCACAGCACTCCATACCCGCGCAAAGTCACCGTCTCTTGGGCTAATGGACAACTAAATGCCCCTGCTCTGACAGAGCTCCAGGACCTGAAACTCCCCTCTTCCTGCTGGCTAAATGCCGGTGTGTGTGAGTGAGAGCGCGGTCAGCAAGCTTGTTACGCCAGCAATCTCTTACCACAGGTTTCAGGTAATCTTTTAATGTGTGTAATTATAATGTGTTGAGTTATTTAAACAAACGATTGGGGAAATAAACGCCTCTTGTCCACGTGTCTTATTGATAGAGCCTGCGGCTGGATGGAGCTAGCTAGCCTCCTCTTAGAATTCCTCTGGAATTCACAAAAATTCATTAACTTGAAATCGGACACCGTTGTTAGCTTTATAAGACATTTAGTTAGCTGTTGTATAACTGGCTTGACGAAATTCAAACTGTAAATATACTCGGAATTACGCCGAAAATGAAGCTAACTATCCGTGATTTGTAGCTACATACAGCTAGGATTGAAGGGACAGTCGCAGCTAACGAAACCCTTACAGCTCACAAATATTCATTAACTTGAAATCGGACACTGTTAGCTTTATTAAACATTTAGTTAGATGTTGTGTAAGTGGCGTGACGAAATTCAAACTGTAAATATACTCGAATTACGACCAAAAATAAAGCTAACTATCCGTGATTTGTAGCTACACATAGATAGGATTGAAGTGACAGTCGCAGCTAACGAAACACCTAGCTAAACTTCACAAATACTAATTAACTTGAAATCGGACACCGTTGTTAGCTTTATAAGACATTTAGGTATATGTTGTATAGCTAAGTGGCGTGACATTGTGTGTAACATGTGGTAAGAGATTGCTGGTGTAACAAGCTCGCTGACCGCGCTCTCACTCTCACACAACGGGCCATTTAGCTAGCAGGAAGAGGGGACCTGCAGGCCCTGGAGCTCTGTCAGGGCTGCCAGCCTAACGGAGCTCACAGCAGGCCGGGGTCTGTGAAGGAAGGCAGGCCGGGAGGCGAGGCATGCTGCACCGCCGCTGAAGTCCGACACTTACCATATGTCTTACCATATTTGCAATTAGCCATCAATTTTCGTAAAACAGCCCATATTTGAGCTTTATATAGTTGATTTCTCACATAAAAAAGTCTCAGAAGTGAATTTGGTAAGGAAACATTGCAGTGTGTGGAATATGAGATTCTGTCGCTTCTCTAATGTGTGTGTATTGGGGATTCGCTCAAACAATCAGCGCACATCTCTAATGTGTGCGTATGGCAATTCGCTCAACCAATCAGCGCGCAGCTCATCTAAATATTCACGAGCATACCATATTTGGAAGAAAAGCTCTTGTTACAAATAGGGCCAAAACACAGGGATGCATAAGGGCCAATAAAATATCAACCAGGCCATTTTCAGCCCAACCAATGTTACATACCCCATTAGGAGACCATAAGGAACAGTGTGAAATACTCTATATAATCATTCTATCACCCCTTTAAATACTTGGAGCAGAAACCAGGTTTACAGCTGCATTTACACAACTTACGTAACATCATCAGAATTAATCACTCGTGTTTATGTAGTTACTTATTAAGACAATAAGCTTGTGATTGACAGCAGCTTTAAATCAGTGATGGTGGTGGGAGGGGCTACCCTTTGGTAAAACATTAGATCATTGATTATATTTTTGAAGTGAAGTTCGTGTGTGTGTGTGGGAGGGGGGGCTGGAAAGTATCCTCCTTGCTAATTGAAAAAAGACACATATCTCTATGTTTGATGAATCAGATGAATACAGGAAGTTCATTTTTGTTGTGCTTTTATTTTGGTCTAATGCTGGGTTCCAGGCAACCCGTAACTTGTGTTTTCACAACCTTCTTCCTGTGAAAGTGCCCTGGAACGGCAGTCAGACCCGTAACTTAATACCCGTGAACTCGTACCAGATTGTTGTACTCCCGGTTACAGTTTTGAGGTCACACACACACGGTGAGAAATAGAAATAAATAGACATAAATAGGCAACATAAAGTAATTCCGCACATTGTAATCAAAACAATACACATTTGATTGTGTGCTACTACAGGTTATGTTTATTAAATGAAGCCCAAAATATGTCGCCGACTAGAAATCGCTAGTATCAGCTAGCACTAGCTAACGTCAACGTTAAGTAGCCGCTAGCTAATGCTAACGTTCGGTAGCCTAACCTGAACCTTGTCAACGGCACAATGTTTAGCTAGCCAGCTTTGACGGTGTGTGTGTGTGAGCAGTCACTTGTGCGAGCAGAGCTTGGCTTGCTGATGCGAAGATCATCAGACCAACCTACCAAGTCGTGACTTGAAGTCATAACTTACAGGCTAAAAATTGTGTCTGGAACGCAGCATAAAAATGACCTCGTTAGGCTGAACCAAGTAGTCAGAAAAAGAGAGGGGGGAGTGGGTAGAGTTAGATTTAAAGGTTGGCTTTTGTGTGGTGATTCTTCAGTTTATTTAGTCTGTATGATGGTATAGGCATTTGTATTCTGTATATGAGATATATTGGTGAGGTTAAATTGTCAATATATAATTTAAAGTTATTGTTTCAGTGCTCTTCACTGTATAATGGTGTTGGTAGACAGCGTAAGTATGTATGCTTCTGTTGTCCATCAGCCTGATACATGTTTGGGGCAACCCAGTCTCAAGTCAGTTCGTGATGGCATTACGAAATTAAATCTATTAGAACGTGATACCCTCACGTTATTTTGAAGATTTACGTGTTGGGGTCACGTTTTTTATACTAATGTATTTCAATGAGAAGCATCTTACGTAATCACAGCACGAAACTTTCTGCCAGTCGGGCTGCAGCAGAGAAGCTGGATACAGCTTTGATATTATTGGTATTTTTAGCCCAATACCCGCTGTTTTAATCAACATTTATTCACCAGATCTTATCACGGTTTATATGTATTTCTTTTAATGTTATTATTTCGGTCTATTTCGGCCAGGGAAGCTGGATTGCTTTGTTGTTTATTGATATTTTTAAAACTATAACGCTACATCTTTCAACATGTATTTAGCTGTTATCATGGTATGCATTTCTTTATTTTAATAATATTATTTCGGTCTTATTACCGGTGAAATATTACAGTAAATAAGACAGAACAGTAGGCTACGATATGAGCCGAGCTGGGCGCATGCTTCCTTGGGCAAGACACTGAACCCCAAGTTGCCCCCATCGGAGTGTAAATGTGTGTGAATGTTTAACTGATGAGCAGGTGGCACCTTGTACGGCAGCCTCGGCCACAGTGTGTGAATGTGTGTGAATGGCGATTGGTTCCTATACTATGTAGAAGCGCTTTGAGTAGTCGTTGAGACTAGAAAAGTGCTATATAAAAACAGTCCATTTACACACATGACCTTTTTCAAACCCTGCGTGTGTCAGTGTAAACAGGAAGCTGATTGTCTTACACTACTCTGCTCTGAAAGAAACTGGAAGCTCAGCAATAAAAATGAGTTTAAATAGGAACAGCTTCCTGTTTCAGTGTCAAGGTCACAATAAAAATCCTTAGCACAATTATCTTGGTTAATATTGAAATCAGGAATATTTAACACGATTACTCGTTGACTTTTGGAAAGATGTCGCATTTATTAAAGTTAAAAAAAAAACACAGTGAAACAAATCAACAAAGTAAACACTTTTAAATTTCCTGTAGTTATTGTTATTGTTAAACCTTTATTTATCCAGGTAAACTGTTTGAGAACAACTTCTCATTTACAAACATGACCTGGCCAAGAGGCTACAGAAATAAATGGTAACATACTCCACAACTATACATATACATGTCATACACATAACACACAGAACAAGCAATTAAAAAAAAAAAAAATAGACAGCAAAGAAAAAAAAATTAAATAAAATGCTTAAGTATATATGTATAAATATGATTCATGTTTATCAGCAGGAACAGGAATCAACTATGTTGTTTTGTAGGTTAAGCTTAAAGGTGGAAATTGGGACTAGAGACGTAAGTTTCAGAGTATTTTGTAATGTATTCCAATCATGTATTGCTGCAAAGCGGAAAGCATTGCGTCCAAAGGTAGTAGAAGTAGGGGGGGTACTAAACTTAATAAAATTACTTGATCTTGTATAATGGGTGTTATGAGCAACATGAAAAAAATATGACAGATAGAGAGGTGTCTTGCCCAGAATTGTCTTGTATATGAAGCAAAACCAATGATGGAGCCGCCGTGTATGAAGGGAGGGCCAGCCCACCAGTTTATACAGGTCACAGTGATGAGTATAAAAATGTGCATTAGTGGCGAAACGGATGGCTGAATGATAGTGTATCAAGTTTTTTTTAGGGCTGTATTTGGTGCTATTCTGTAAATAGTATTGCCATAGTCCAAAATTGGCAATACTGTCATCTTAACAAGGATGCATTTGGTAGCATGAGTAAAGGAAGCTTTATTGCGGAAAAGAAAAGCTAGTCTAGCTTTAACTTTAGTTTGAAGGTTCTTGATGTGTGTAATAAATGACAAAGATGAATCCAACCAGATACCTAGGTATTTATATGTTTTGTCATACTCTATAGCCATACCGTTCATGTAGGTAGTACTTTTCGGTTCAACTTTTTTTGTCCATTCAGAACACAAGACAAAATAAGTTATGTGCACAATAATTGTTTTTCTCAATTACATTGTTTTTGTGATCATTAGGAACCGAAATCTAAATCACAAACAAAATAGGATTAATTTCACAGCCCTGGCCTACTTTAGAAACAGAAACAGAAGGTAGTCTCAGGTTAGCGCTGTTGGAATATCAGCTGAACATACTCTGGACTGACAGATCGAAGTTTAAACATGTATTTACAATTCACCCTCACCAATATTTTCATATAGAAAATACCAATGACCATAACCTAAAGCCCAGTTCAGACCAAAGATTCACGATGAGACGAAACCGCTTTAGAGCGTTGCAGGAAAAATTTCAGCGGTCTGAACCGGCCCGTCTCAGCTCGACTCAAACCAGCTGATGGTGTCGCTGCGACTCAGCTGGTGGAGTCTCGAGAGGCTGGTTTTAGAACGTAAAAGATGTCTCCTGTTTCAACAGCCAATAGAGAAGTCAGCTGGTTCGAGTCAGCTACAAACTATAGAAATAAAATTATCTAGAATCCATTTTATTTTTATGTTATAAACTGTCAGCTGGTGGAAATGGCAGAGTTTAAGACATAGGCTCAATGAGCGCCGTAAGCATGGTATGTGGTGGAGCGAGCTAGAGAGAGACTGAAAAGAGGAAGCGGTGTTAGAACAAAGCAGAGATGATACACCATCTCTTCTCGTTCGTGTAAACTGGCAGCTTTCAGAGTTCTGCAGAACGGAGACTTGCAAGGACCTGCAAGTTTCAACTCGTCTCGTTGCAAATCTTTGGTCTTAAGTGAGCTAAATACAGACTAAATGAAATGCAGAATAAGTTGAAGAAACACCAAACAGCCAAACATAGTGACATGTTCTTCAAAGTGTGAAAATAAAAATAAAAGTTTCAGTATATCATCCTAAACACCATATACATCCATGTAATCAGTATCTTCTTCACAATCAGAACTATCTATGTAATTATAAGTATTAAACATATCATCATAATCATCATCATCATCATCATCATCATCATCATCAAGTTGCCATACACGCAAAGGTTGTACAGACACAGAAGGCTTCGCTGGTAAAACGTTCAGTTCATCCTCATCATGTTTTTCTACAGTCACAAAGACCTTTGTTGGTAAGACCTTCAGTTCATCCTCAGTTCTTATGTATGGAAACATCTTCTCAGTGAAAGTGTGTGTGAAGGTGTGTATGAGTGTGTCAGTATCAGGATCAGAGAACGACAGCTTTCCTCTGTTCCAGTCCAGAGTCACTCTGATCCTCTGGAGCTGCTTCTGCTCTGGGAGATCCTTGCTGGGATCTGATGGGCAGACTGCTGAGTATTTACCTTTACAGAACCGTATTGTCCATAATCCAGACCGGAGGTTTTCCTTTCTCTGGGCACCTTCTGCTGACACTCCCACTGCCCAGTATGCATTGTCTCCAACCTCGAAATCCCAGCTGTGAGTCCCTGACTTAAAGCCCTCAGAGCCCAGGACAGTGCAGTATCCAATCCTTCCTGGATTATCAGGAAGCTTCTGATCCTCTCCAAGTTTCACACTGGTAAGATCTTCAGACAGGATGAGTCTTGGACCAGCAGTGTTTGGGTCCAGAATCAGAGGAGTGTAGGAGACCATGTCCTTCATCTTGTTCCAGATGTTGAAGCTCAGGTTGCCCAGGTGTTTGGCCTCGTCTATCAGAGCTCCTGAGACCAGCTGTGGATCATCCAGCAGGGGGCTCTGCTGGACTCTTTCCACTGCAGTCTCGTAGTTGATCAGGAATGAGACGTCTTCAGCTCTCAGCTGCTCCTCTGTGGCTCTGACTGTGTCTGAAAGAGCTGCTATCTCTCTGCTCAGAGCCTTCATCTTCTCCTTCAGCCACTGACTCTTCTGCTCCTCTTCGTCCCTCAGTGCAGCCACCCTGGCCTCCTCTTCCTCTTCTAGAAACTGGTGAAGCTTCTTAAACTGATCCTTAATCTGTGTCTCTGTGCGTCGGGCCTGGACCTTCAGGTGTTCTACAGACTCCTCTTCGACGTGTCCACAAACCTTCAACTTCTCTTTTAAAAGCTCCAGAGTTTCCTGAAGTTCCTTCTTGCATTGTTTTGCAGCTTCATCGATGGGTCTGAATCTGTGGTTGGAGTGTGTTTCTGAATCTCTGCAGACGACACACACTGGCTGCTGATGGTCCAGACAGAAGAGTTTGAGTTTCTCAGAGTGCAGACTGCAGCGAGCCACTAAAGGTCTCTGTCCTTTCTCCAATAAGAAACTCTCACACAGGCTCTTTAACCTCCGGTTTAAAGGTGGTTCTGACTTTGAAGATATCATATTACAAACTGGACACTCACGTTCTCGTTTCTGTCTCCAGTAGCTCTGCAGACAGTCTCTACAGAAGCTGTGGGTACACGACAGGATGACAGGATCTTTAAAGATTTCATGGCAGACAGGACAGCAGAGCTCTTTCTCAAATTTGGAAGCCATTTAGTCTCTGAGTGAAGCAGGAAACACAGCAGGCAGAAAGCTCAGCCACTCCCTGTTCCCTGAAAGTTACGTGTACTTTGACTCTTTGTTCTTGTAAAACTCTTGTTCAGTTTGTGGATTCAGCAGCTGGTTGAAGTGTTCCAGTACTCCCAGTGTAACCGAGCGCCTAACCGTGTATACTTAATAAATCAATGAACATAATGATACACAGCACAGCACGTCCAGCAGCAACATCTACTCTTTCATTTCCGTCAAGCTTCAACATGTGAGCCCAAAAGAGGCAGTCTGCCAACTGTTACCTGCCCTACGGCATCTCAGAGAAGACACACAGTGCCTTGCATACAAAAGCACATCTTTATCTGATATACAGAACATGTTCACACAAAAACACAGTTAACTCTACTAGAGGATTGACTAGATAAGAATGTACAACTGTAAAGAATCATAATGTATCAGCAACATTTAGATCACATTACACACATTCAAAATCCTAATTAAAACATTTTAAAGCAGTGCAAATTAAAATCTTACAGACGAACCCAGACTAAAACCCAGGCTGGGAATTAAGTTAACATTTACAGTCAAGAGTTGGGAAAATATTCTGAGAGGAGACAAATTTCTCATGTGACTCTGTAACTCAATACATGTCAACACACCCCCAGCAGATCTACTCCGTGCTAAAGTGCATACCACAACAAAACAATAAGATTACCATAATATGTCTTGCAACACAATAAAAACATGAACGTTTCAGTATCACAACAAGGATAGGATTCAGAAAAGGGAGGGTGTGGGGGAATAAGAGGCTGCTGCAGCACGCCGTACGGGTTGAGCAGAAGCTGCACAGTTGGACCAGCAGGCCGGGCACGGGCAGCGGCGGGGCACGGCCAGGCAGTGGCCGATCAGACCAGCCCTCACAGCCTCAAAACGCTATCGGCCAACCGGGGAAAGGAAAGGAAAGGAAGTTCATTTTTGTTGTGCTTTTATTTTGGTAACCCCGACAGATCTATCTCTCTGTGAGGCGTTATTATGGAACCCACGCAACTTCTAAGCAAGACCCGCCCTTCAATAGCATTCACACACTACTATTGGCCAGGCGTCCATGCTAATGCTAGGTAACGTAACCAGGGTTCAAAATTAGCACCATCTACCAGCCAAATGCTGGTAAAATATGCAAGTGGCTGGTACATTTGCTTCACTCACCAGCCAAAAAAACAATGGTGATATGTTGAGTGGCTGGTAGAATTTGAACATTCACTAGCCATTTGGCTGCTGGACGAAAAAGTTAATTTTGAACCCTGAACGTAACCCGATTTGTTCGGTTTGATCGGCTGTCCTAAACTTAACCACTCAAGGTCAATGCCTATACCCAATAGGGGTGCATGATATATCGACTCAATATCGTTGTCACAATATCACGTTGCGCAATATTATATCAAAAGTGTTGCGATAAGTATGCAATATTTAGTTGGCGCTGTGTCCCGTCCGTTGGCTGTGTGGCTTAATTGTGTTTGATTTAGAGCTTGAAACGTTGTAATGATCATGTTTCATTGGCCAGTTACCGTGCCACTTGCACGTTAGTGCACGTCAGCGCACGGGGCCACTACGTGACAAACCCTATGGAGCGAACCATGTGACGTGTGTGCATATTTCAACAGAGTGACAGTGTAAGTTAAGAAATAGATAGAGACAACAAGTGAAAGAAAAGTTATCTTGTTCTGTAGACATGGTCCTTATTTATATAATTTAGACTGTCCAACCAGTAAAATATATAAACCTTGTGTTGTAAGACAACTTGATTAATTTGTTATGAATCTATTTTGATGTGTTTTACCATAACTTTTGTAATTTTACACGTTTAAAATATCGAAATTAATTAAACCCTAATACCCAACCAATTAAGCTGCTTTGTAGGGCAGTTACGTGGGATCCATAATAACGCCTCTGTGAGAGAGGGTTTTCGTTAAGGAACACTGAGAATGACCTCATTAGGCTGAACCAAGTAGTCAGACAAAGAGAGGGGGGAGTGGGTAGAGTTAGATTTATAGGTTGGCTTTCGTGTGGTGATTCTTCAGTTTATTTACTATGTATGATGTTATAGTCATTTGTGTTCTGTATATGAGATATATTGGTGAGGTTAAATTGTCAATATATAATTTAAAGTTCTCAGCAGGAAACAGATGGAATGCCTTCTCCGGTAGGGAATGAGTCCTTACCCCAAGTGAAGGAGTTTAAGTACATTGGGGTTTTGTTTGCGAGTGAGGGGACAATGGAGCGGGAGATTGGTCGGAGAATCGGCGCAGCGGGTGCGGTATTACATTCAATCTATCGCACCGTTGTGACGAAAATGGAGCTGAGCCAGAAGGGAAAGCTCTCGATCTACCGGTCAGTTTTCGTTCCTACCCTCACCTATGGTCATGAAGGCTGGGTCATGACCGAAAGAACGAGATCCAGGGTACAAGCGGCCGAAATGGGTTTCCTCAGGAGGGTGGCTGGCGTCTCCCTTAGAGATAGGGTGAGAAGCTCAGTCATCCGTGAGGAGCTCGTAGAGCGCTGCGCTCTTCGGCGCGAAAGGAGCCAGTTGAAGTGGTTCGGGCATCTGGTGAGGATGCCCCCTGGGCGCCTCCCTAGGGAGGTGTTCCAGGCACGTCCAGCTGGGAGGAGGCCTCGGGGAAGACCCAGGACTAGGTGGAGGGATTATATCTCCAGCCTGGCCTGGGAACGCCTCGGGATCCCCCAGTCGGAGCTGGTTAATGTTGCTCGGGAAAGGGAAGTTTGGGGTCCCCTGCTGGAGCTGCTCCCCCCGCGACCCGACACCGGATAAGCGGAAGAAGATGGATGGATGGATAATTTAAAGTTATTGTTTCAGTGCTCTTCGCTGTATAATGGTGTTGGTGGAGAGCGTAAGTATGTATGCTTCTGTTGTCCATCAGCCTGATACATGTTTGGGGAGAGTTTTGGAACTTTGTGCAACTTGTTTATGGTGATGAATAAAACTCAGAGGTCTGAGGAAAAAGATCCCTGTTTGATTGATGTGGTTCATTTCATACAGCTCAACACTGTTGTTTTTCTTCCTGTTTTTTTCGAATTCACCACAATCAAAACCTTTCACTTTGTATTTGAAAAGCAGGTCATACTTGATTATTGTTCTGTCCGTGGAGATCCGGCAAGTGTTTCTGTGCAGCTAGAAAATGAGAATAAAGCCTCAAAAGTGTCTCAGCAGAAGTTGAAGAGTTGCAGTCACAGTCATCTGTAAATGTTGTACATTGAAGTAATAACTCACAACAATATCACAGCTGAGAGGCGTTGTTTGGCACCATAATGGGGACAACACCTTCATCAATCAGTGTGGAATGAAACTCAACCTGACAACACTGTAACGATGAAGCTCCGCCCCTAACATGACTCACCTGAGACAAACCAAACTGGTTATTCTGACGCACACACACACACACACACAGAGAGACAGACACACACACACAGACACACAGACACACAAACACACACAAACACAGACACGCACGTGTGCACACACTCTAAACACACACACACATACAGACATACCCACACACGCAGACACGCACGTGTGCACACTCACACTACACACACACACACAAACACACGAGCGTACCACGTGTCCACTACGTGACAAACCCTATGGAGCGTACCACGTGACGTGTGTGCATATATCAACAGAGTGACAGTGTAAGTTAAGAAATTGATATTATATATTTTAGACTGTCCAACCAGTAAAACATGTCCTGTTCTGTAGACATAGTCTTTATTTATTTATTCATTTTTTATCAGTCGAATTTGACATACATGTATGTCAGTTGAAATAAACTTGTGTTGTAACAAAACTTGATACATTTTTTGTGAATCTATTTTGATGTGTTTTCCCATAACGTTTATAATTTTACACATTTGAAAATATCAAAATTAATATTGATATTACAATATCACATTTTGTCAATATGGTGCAACCGTAATACCCAACCAATTAAGCTGCTTAGTAGGGCAGTTACGTGGGATCCATAATAACGCCTCTGTGAGGGAGGGTTTTCGTTAAAGCGCCCATATTATGCTCATTTTCAGGTTCATAACTGTATTTTAAGGTTGTACCAGAATAGGTTTACATGGTTTAATTTTCAAAAAACACCATATTGTTGTTGTACTGCACAGCTCTCTCTCACTGCTGCAGATCCTCTTTTCACCTGGTTTCTGTTTTAGCTACAGAGTGAGACCTCTTTTCATCTTCTTCTTCTGTACTATCTTTGATTGCACTCGCACATGCTCAGTAGCTCAGATGTAGAGCATGTCAGCTAGCTAACTCTAGAGACAGTAAAAGAAAGCCTGTTTCTCCAACTTTGGTCAGTTACAAGGCAGGATCAGCTGGGAGACTTCTAAATGAGGGCACACATGTAAGTAGTTCTTTTGTAGATTATGGTGAACTTGTGTGTGTTGTAGCAGTGCTTTGCTATTGAGAACGACTTAGCATGCTAGCGTTAGCATGCTAATGCTAAGGGTTAGCATGTTAACGAGCTAACGGTTGTGGTTAGCCAGCTCATTTCGGACTGTGACGTCACAGTCCGAGCCGATTTTGAACAGCTCACCAGGAGACTGAAGGCAGGACACATTCAGAAACCGTATCTCACTCAGAACAGCATGGATGGATTTTTTTCAAAGTGTGTATGTGTGTGGAAGCACCAGAGACACAAAATAACACCCCAAATCACAGAAAAAGTGATTTTTTCATAATATGGGCACTTTAAGGAACACTGAGAATGACCTCATTAGGCTGAACCAAGTAGTCAGACAAAGAGAGGGGGGAGTGGGTAGAGTTAGATTTATAGGTTGGTTTTCGTGTGGTGATTCTTCACACGAATTTAGTCTGTACGATGTTATAGTCATTTGTATTCTGTATATGAGATATATTGGTGAGGTTAAATTGTCAATATATATTTTAAAGTTATAGTTTCAGTGCTCCTCGCTGTATAATGATGTTGGTGGAGAGCCAACGTATGTATGCTTCTGTTGTCCATCAGCCTTATACATGTTTGGGGAGAGTTTTGGAACTTTGTGCAACACACACCTACACACACACGCACACACGCATGCATGCACACACACACACACACACACACACACACCCCCACAGACACACCCACATACACACACACATACATACACACACCACACACACACACACAGACACACCATACACACACACGCACGCACACACACACACACACAGACACCCACACACCACACACACATACACACACCACACACACACACACACACACACAGACATACCACACACACACACACACACACGCACGCACACACGCACGCACACACACACAGACACACAGACACACCACACACACACACACACCACACACACACACACACAGACACACAGACACACCACACACACACCACACACACAGAGACACACACAGACACACACACATACACACACACCACACACACACACACACACACACACACACACAAACAGCAGGCCCAGTTAGGTGGAGGACACATTTAACTTTCATAGCACCTACAATTATTACACTGTAATAATTACACTTGGATCCAGTAGACCCGAACACCTCATATGTAGTAATGTGTAAGGGGAGGGGGGGCGGGGGGGGGTACCATGTGCAGTCATGAAAAATAATAATAATAATAATATTTTTTATGTTCTTCACAGAAAATGAGCCAAGGCCAGTGAGTTTGAGTTAGAAGAAATAATAAATATTTTTTCTTTTAGCAAACATTGTAAACGGGTCCCACAGACCCTAACAACACACAAGGGTTAAACAGCGTTTTGAAACAGAAAGATCTCCCTCCCGGCAAGCATTTACGCTCCGTATCAGATATGATCTCTGTCCATATTAACACATCTGAAAACCCATAACACATGACCATTTTCCAACCCTGGGCATGTGTGTGTCGGTGTAAACAGGAAGCTGATTGTCTGACACTACTCTGGCTCTGAAAGAAACTGGAAGCTCAGCAATAAAACTGTGTGTATATTTAAATAGGAACAGCTTCCTGTTTCAGTGTCAAGGTCACAATAATGCAGCATGTAACAAGCTGGAATTAACATTTAGCAAAGCTTCAAACTAGGGCTGCACCATTATGGAAATAATCCTTAGCACAATTATTTAGGTAAATATTCAAATCAGGAATATTTAGCGTGATTACTCTGACTTTTGGAAAGATACACGCAGGTCCAGTATGGGTCTTAACCAGTGTTGGGAGTAACGCGTTACAAAAGTAACGCAATTACAGTAATGTATTCCTTTTTGCTGTAACGCAGTAATATAACGCATTACTAATAAAATTTCGGTAATATTATTACCCGTTACAATCTCAGTAACGCGAGTTACAACGCATTTTAACGCAACCTTTTTTTAAGAATTTCCCAACACCGCGAAGCATTTGTTCACAGGAAAAAAAGCTTACTGAGAATCAACTGTTATGCATGTTCTTGATGCAACAAATACTGTCTATGGATGCAACATTTCCGTCAAGCTAAGTTGCTCACTTTCTTGTTTGTAAAACTGCAACTGTAATAATTATTACCGTTCATGACAGAAACATATTGAACAGTAAAGGGTCACAGTAAAAGACAAGCGTTTTTGGTCGTCAAGCCATTCCACTACAGGCAGAGTTACTCTCCACGGCTGATAAACTGCAATGATTTACAAGCCTAAACATTAATTCCCGACATGTTTAAATCTGTCAGCGGCTCGGACACACTGCTGTCCGAGCAGTAAAACTAAATTACTGTTAAACAAATAAGGTTGTGTACCTTTTCAAATATCAGCTGTAAATCAAGTACTGTAAATAATGTAAATAGTGAGTTTTAATCACACTATAATTGACAATTTCCTTTAGACTGTTTGTTTTAAACTAAACAACATGAATTTCTTATTCAAGTGCTTTAAACAAACATTTTACAACAATGCCGTACTTCAATACAACTGTAAGGTACTTTTAATTGAGTATTTTCATTTTCTCCTACTTGCCTATTGTACGTTTTACTTATCTATTTTTTATAGCTTTAGTTACTTTGCATATTCATATTAATTATATAAAATATTATGAATAATCTGTGATGTTTTAAAGTGGATAAAGATGAGACTTTATTGATCCAGTGGTGAAACTCAAAAGTAATGCAAAAGTAGTGTAAAGCATTACAATTCAGAGACAATAATATTGTAATATAACTAATTACTCTCAAATGACAGTAACTAGTAATCAATAATGTATTACATTTTGGAACTTGCCCAACACTGGTCTTAACCCCTCTGACTTTTTTGGGCACCAGGACATATGTCCATATGCAATGCGTCGCCCCTCTGCAGAGTCCTGTCCAACCAGACAGAGAGAGTGCTGCAGAGACATTCCCAGGCCAGGTGGCAGCCGGGCGCTGGGATCATTGGAGAGAGCTAGAAAGGGTAGCAAGGCTGGTCAGAATAGTATGTACCCAGGTTCCATCTCCTATATCGGAGGGTGAGGGAAGGCAAGGATTAGACGGGATGCAAATGTAAATCGTTGGAAGGGGAGGCTGCTGGGGGAAGAGAAGAAAGCCTAGCTCCATACAAAGTCAAATCAGCTAATTCTAAACTTTTCAAATATAGTGTAAATTCAAATCTACACACGTGCATTCACTCAATCGCATATTGGCTATTTATTGATTTACACAATTGCTATTTTCCTTATTCTTTGTTACTACTGGCTGTTTTACTTTCTCCTCTGCATGCAAACACACCCATCTGCAATTATCATCATCATATAATCAGGCACAAAGCAGACTCAACTGTTTTCATTCCCCCGCCGATTGTTTTGTTTCTGTGCGTATGACAGTTGTTGCTGTTGTTGCTGTTGTCATGGACACAGTCATCATCTCTGTTGATTAAAAGGGGCCGAAGGTTAGGGTTTATTACATATTCATTAAAAAAATGGTTTGAAGAAAAGTTGCGTGACTGAACTACATACTCAAGACAAAGACAGAAGTAGTCAACCGTGTCTGTTCATGACCGTGATTGACAAGTGAAAGTGATTAATCAGCGTGGAATAAAACTCAACCTGACAAACAGTGTAATGATTACAGTGTTAGGCTCTCGGTTTGACCCAAAACACAGAGACAACCACACGGACTCAGATAACAGTTTAAAGAGTTTTATTGAATAGTCTGTCTTGAATGTGCAGTGAGGACAGAGTCTGGGCAGAATGTAGCACGAGGCGGGCAGGCAGTGGAGAATCCAGAGCAGGACTGAGATTCGAAGCAGGCTGAGAGAGTCCAGTCTTGACTCACCGAGGAATCCAGTTGAGAGAGATGAGAGCAGTTCAGCGTGGAGATTGGTAGCCCAGCAGATACATCAGAGCAACGGCCCAGCAGGTCTCAGCGGAGAGGCAGCAAAGCAGGTAAGCAGCAGGTAAACAGAGGGTTCAGAGCGGAATCTGAACACAGGACAAAAAGGTTAAACAGGGCACTAGGAGATAACAGGAGTACTAGGAAAGGAATCACCAGCAGAGGACACTGAGCCAAGTTACCACATGAGTAGTTGTAACGATCTGGTGCTGAGGTGAACAGCCCGAGTTGATATACTGCTGAGGTGAATCATGAATGTGCTCCAACTGTGCAGGTAACTAAGCAGGAATGAACGGCCACGCCCCTAGACCTAGTTCCTCATGAACACGCCTCTCTCACTTCAGATTGAGAAAAACACAACACAGACCGACACACAGGGGGAAAAGGGGAGAGACCAAACAAACAGGACGGAGAAGAAACCGCTGACCCACAACGTACAGGCCCTTATATGACTCACCTGACAACTGAACTGAGACAAACAAGGAAACAGGTTTTTATTGTGCCACTCTGAGACCACACACACACACACACACACACACACACACAGGGAGAGACGGACGATAAGATTCACTTTCAGACCAAAACCACCACATCCATTGAGAGAGGACATCTACAGGAGGGATTACTGGGAATACTGGAATACTACCACTTCAACCAGCTGCTTAGCCACAAACCGAACAAAAGTTTTACAGGGAATTTTAGCTTTCAGGGAACAGGGAGTGACTGAGCTGTCGGCCTGCTGTGTTTCCTGCTTCACTCAGAGACTAAATGGCTTCCGCATTAGAGAAAGATCTCAGCTGTCCAATCTGCCATGAAGTCTTTAAAGATCCTGTTCTTCTGTCATGTACCCACAGCTTCTGTAAAGGCTGTCTGCAGAGCTGGTGGACAGAGAAAAAAGCACGTGAGTGTCCAATTTGTAATAGATGTTCAAAGCCAAAACCACCTTTAAACCGGGTGTTAAAGAACCTGTGTGAGAGTTTCTTAGAGGAGAGAGATCCGAGAGCTTCAGAGGCTCGCTGCAGTCTGCACTCTGAGAAACTCAAACTCTTCTGTCTGGACCATCAGCAGCCAGTGTGTCTCGTCTGCAGAGATTCAGAAACACACTCCAACCACAGATTCAGACCCATCGATGAAGCTGCACGACAACCCAAGAAGGAACTTCAGGAAACTCTGGAGCCCGTAAAGAAAAGGCTAGAGAGTTTTGAACAGTCTAAAAAGGAGGTTGATAAAAGAGCAAAACACCTGAAGGTCCAGGCCCGACGCACAGAAAGGCAGATTAAGGATCAGTTTAAGAAGCTTCACCGGTTTCTAGAAGAGGAAGAGGAGGCCAGGATGGCTGCACTGAGGGACGAAGAGGAGCAGAAGAGTCAGAGGATGAAGAAGAAGATGGAGGCTCTGAACAGAGAGATATCAGCTCTTTCAGACACAGTCAGAGATACAGAGGAGCAGCTGAGAGCTGAAGACGTCTCATTCCTGATCAACTACAAGGCTGCAGTGGAAAGAGTCCAGCATCTCCCCCTGCCGGATGAGCCACAGTTGCTCCCAGGAGCTCTGATAGACGAGGCCAAACACCTGGGCAACCTGAGCTTCAACATCTGGAACAAGATGAAGGACATGGTCTCCTACACTCCTGTGATTCTGGATCCAAACACTGCTGATGAACACTTAATCCTGTCTGAAGATCTGACCAGTGTGAGACTAGGAGTAAGTCAGGACCTTCCTGATAATGAAGAGAGGATTGCTGACATCAACACTGTCCTCGGCTCTGAGGGTTTTAACTCTGGGACTCACAGCTGGGATGTTGAGGTTGGAGACAGTAAAGAGTGGTCACTGGGTGTGTTATCAGAGTCTTGCCATAAGACGGGAGACATACACTCTGGACTATGGAGATTATGGTTCTTTTTAGATGAATACTCAGCACGTTCACCAGTAGAGCCCAGCGAGTATCTCCCAGAGCAGAAGCAATACCAGAGGATCAGAGTGACTCTGAACTGGAACAGAGGAAAGCTGTCGTTCTCTGATCCTGATACAAACACACTCATACACACCTTTACACACACTTTCACTGAGAAGATGTTTCCATATATAAGAACTGAGGATGAACTCCCATTGAGAATTTTACCTGTGAAGGTCTCTGTGACTGTAGAACAAGAGAAACAGGCGGTGCTCATGGTTGTGGTGATGATGGTGTTGGCGATGCTGATGCTGATGGTGATTCTTTGAGTCTTTGAGTAACATGTTGTCCTGATGTTGTTGCTGGTTTTCATAAGAAGGCTGACATCTACAGTATAACAACAAATTATAAGAAAAGTGTAAAAATTAACATCATGCTGTGTTGAGGAAGACTTGAAACTAGCGATTGAGAACATAAACTAAAAATGTTTACTGAGGTAGTAAATCAGGACAGAAGTAGGCTCATTTTCTCATAGACTTCTATAGAAACAGACTTCTTTTTGGAGCCGGTGGAGTCGCTCCCTGCTGGAAATTAGATAGAATGCAGCTTTAAGGAGCTTCAGCAGTAGGCCTATATCACGCAACAATTGAAGACCGGAAGACCGTCTCTGAGTGGGGATACGGCTCTTCCGGTTAGCTTTTTACAATGGCGGAGCCCGATAGATACCACAGGACCAAGTCTCTCCGCTACCTGCCTGACGTCACCTACGACCATGTGGTTGGGATTGTAAATAAACTCTCTCAAAGTGAAAAACATTTTGAAAATGGCAAAAAAAGGCAAAAGTTACAAGACGTGTACAGAAACTATCGTAGAATTCAATGGTAGAAACTCGCTCTAGCCGTTCGCGGTTTCGCGGGTACGGTAAACGTTTCTATGGTAACAGCGACGTTGCTGTTACGCTTAGGATAGTGGGTAGTGTAGTTTTTCTCCATAAAATCGCGGATAAAACATGTTTTTCTTAAAACAAGGTTGATTTCATACAGACTTCTAGCTTCTACAGGAGCAGAAACCTTCGTTTCACACCAACGTAGCTCGTGGTCAGTGAACCTCGGATGGTTTAGACATTATGGGATGGTTTAGACATTATGACTGATAATATAAATCCTTATTGAGAAAGGGACTGTTGACCGGAAGTTCTGATTCCCTACTCCACGTTCCGGAAGCAGGAAGTGTGATCGAGCTATAGCTTCACTTTTCAGACCCGGAAGCTTTGTTCATTATTTTAACAGTCTATTAGTCAAAGATGTTAAAACAACAAATAAATATATATGTTAACAATATTAATTAAAATAATATTTAAGCTAACAAAAATCAATCATTTTGTATTGTATTTTAAGATTGTTTTCGTTTAATATCAAAATGTATTATTGTGAACATTTTTCGAGTTTATAAAATACAAATATATACAGTTATACTTAAAGACGTTGAAATGAAGGTTTTAAATTTAACAGAAACCAGGTTTACAGCTGCATTTACACAACTTACTGACGTAACATCATCAGAATGAATCACTCATGTTTCTGTATTTACTTATTAAGACTTGTCAATGGGCTTGTGATTGACAGCACCTTTAAATGGGTGATGGTGGTGGGAGGGGCTACCCTTTGGTTTAACATTAGACCATTGATTACATTTTTGAAGTGAAGTTCGTGTGTGTGTGGGGGGGGGAGAGGGGGGGCTGGAAAGCATCCTCCTTGCTAATTGAAAAAAGACACATATCTGTATGTTTGACAGTGTAAAGTTTGATGAATCAGATGAATACAGGAAGTTCATTTTTGTTGTGCTTTTATTTTGGTCTAATGCTGCATTCCGGGCAACTCGTAACCCGTGTTTTCACAACCTTCTTCCCGTGAAAGTGCGCTGGAACGGCAGTCAAACCTGTAACTTACTACCCGCGAAATCATACCAGATGGTTGTACTCCCAGTTACAGTTTTGACGTCACACACACGGTGATTAACAGTGAGAAATAGAAATAAATAGACATAAATAGGCAACGTAAAGTAATTCCGCACATTTTAATCAAAACTATACACATACAATTGTGTACTACTACAACAGGTTATGTTTATTAAATGAAGCCCAAAATATGTCGCCCGACTAGAAATCGCTAGTATGAGCTAGCGCTAGCTAACGTCAACGTTAAGTAGACGCTAGCTAATGCTAACGTTCGGTAGCCTAACCTGAACCCTGTCAACGGCACTATCTTTAGCTAGCCAGCTTTGACGGTGTGTGTGTGTGAGCAGTCACTTGTGCAAGCAGAGCTTGGCTTGCTGATGCAAAGATCATCAGACCAACCTACCAAGTTGTGATTTGAAATCATAACTTACGGGCTAAAATCTGTGTCTGGAACGCAACATAAAAATGACCTCGTTAGGCTGAACCAAGTAGTCAGAAAAAGAGAGCGGGGAGTGGGTAGAGTTAGATTTAAAGGTTGGCTTTTGTGTGGTGATTCTTCAGTTTATTTAGTCTGTATGATGGTATAGTCATTTGTATTCTGTATATGAGATATATTGGTGAGGTTAAATTGTTAATATATATTTTAAAGTTATTGTTTCAGTGCTCTTTGCTGTATAATAGTGTTGGAGGAGAGCGTAGGTACGTATCCTTCTGTTGTCTATCAGCCTGATACATGTTTGGGGAGAGTTTTGAAACTTTGTGCAACTTTATGGTCACAAATAAAACGCATATCACATGACCATTTTCAAACCCTGGGCATGCATGTGTCGGTGTAAACAGGAAGCTGATTGTCTGGAAAACAGACTCCCAGGAAGTGTGCCGGGCTCTGAAAGAAACTGGAAGCTCATCAATAAAACTGTGTGTAGATTTAAATAGGAACAGCTTCCTGTTTCAGTGTCAAGGTCACAATAATGCAGCAGGTAACAAGCTGGAATTAACATTTAGCAAAGCTTCAAACTAGGGCTGCTCCATTATGGAAATAATCCTTAGCACAATTATTTAGGTAAATATTCAAATCAGGAATATTTACCGTGATTACTCATTGACTTTTGGAAAGATACACACAGGTCCAGTATGTGTCTTAACCCCTCTGACTTTTTTGGGCACCAGGACATATGTCAAATATGTTGTAAATCGTTGGAAGGGGAGGCTGCTGGGGGAAGAGATGAAAGCCTAGCTCCATACAAAGTCAAATCAGCTAATTCTAAACTTTTCAAATATAGTGTAAATTCAAATCTACACACGTGGGTTCACTCAATCGCATATTGGCTATTTATTGATTTACACAATTGCTATTTTCCTTATTCTTTGTTACTACTGGCTGTTTTACTTTCTCCTCTGCATGCAAACACACCCATCTGCAATTATCATCATCATATAATCAGGCACAAAGCAGACTCAACTGTTTTCATTCCTCGCATTGTTTTGTTTCTGTGCGTATGACAGTTGTTGCTGTTGTTGCTGTTGTCATGGACACAGTCATCATCTCTGTTGATTAAAAGGGGCCAAAGGTTAGGGTTTATTACATATTCATTAAAAAAATGGTTTGAAGAAAAGTTGCGTGACTGAACTACATACTCAAGACAAAGACAGAAGTAGTCAACCGTGTCTGTTCATGACCGTGATTGACAAGTGAAAGTGATTAATCAGCGTGGAATAAAACTCAACCTGACAAACAGTGTAATGATTACAGTGTTAGGCTCTCGGTTTGACCCAAAACACAGAGACAACCACACAGACTCAGATAACAGTTTAAAGAGTTTTATTGAATAGTCTGTCTTGAATGTGCAGTGAGGACAGAGTCTGGGCAGAATGTAGCACGAGGCGGGCAGGCAGTGGAGAATCCAGAGCAGGACTGAGATTCGAAGCAGGCTGAGAGAGTCCAGTCTTGACTCACCGAGGAATCCAGTTGAGAGAGATGAGAGCAGTGCAGCGTGGAGATTGGTAGCACAGCAGATACATCAGAGCAACGGCCCAGCAGGTCTCAGCGGAGAGGCAGCAAAGCAGGTAAGAGAGAAGGAAAAAGGAACAGGGCACTAGGAGATAACAGGAGTACTAGGAATGGAATCACTAGCAGAGGACACTGAGCCAAGTTACCACATGAGTAGTTGTAACGATCTGGCGCTCATGAGGTGAACAGCCCGAGTTGATATACTGCTGAGGTGAATCATGAATGTGCTCCAACTGTGCAGGTAACTGAGCAGGAATGAACGGCCACGCCCCTTGACCTAGTTCCTCATGAACACGCCTCTCGCCACTTCAGATTGAGAAAAACACAACACAGACCGACACACAGGGGGAAAAGGGGAAGAGACCAAACAAACAGGATGGAGAAGAAACAGCTGACCCACAACATATTATACAGTACAGGCCAAAAGTTTGGACACACCTTCTCATTCAATGCGTTTTACATTATTTTTGAACATTAAAATTTGAGAGATTAAAAGCACATAGGAATTATGTAGCTAACAAAAAGGGTGAAATAACTGAAAACATGTCTTATATTTTAGATTCTTCAAAGTAGCCACCCTTTGCTTTTTTTGATAACTCTGCAAACCCTTGGTGTTCTCTCAATGAGCTTCATGAGGTAGTCACCTGAAATGGTTTTACCTTCACAGGTGTGCTTTGTCAGGGTTCATTAGTGGAATTATTTCACTTTTTAATAAAAAAGCAAAGGGTGGCTACTTTGAAGAATCTTAAATATAAGACATGTTTTCAGTTATTTCACACTTTTTTGTTAAGTACATAATTCCATATGTGTTCATTCATAGTTTTGATGCCTTCAGTGAGAATCTACAATGTAAATAGTCATGAAAATAAAAAGGAAACGCATTGAATGAGAAGGTGTGTCCAAACTTTTGGCCTGTACTGTATGACTCACCTGACAAACAGTGTAATGAACTGAACTGAGACAAACCAGGAAACCGGTTTTTATTGTGCCTCTCTGAGACGACGCACACACACACACACAGGGAGAGACCGACGATAAGATTCACTTTCAGACCATAACCACCACATCCATTGAGAGAGGACATCTACAGGAGGGATTACTGGGAATACTGGAAAACCAGCTGCTGAATCCACAAACCGAATGAGAGTTTTACAGGGAATTATAACTTTCAGGAAACGGAGTGACTGAGCTGTCGGCCTGCTGTGTTTCCTGCTTCACTCAGAGACAAAATGGCTTCCAGATTAGAGAAAGATCTCAGCTGTCCGATCTGCCATGAAGTCTTTAAAGATCCTGTTGTTCTGTCATGTACCCACAACTTCTGTAAAGACTGTCTGCAGGGCTGGTGGAGAGAGAAAGAAGCACGTGAGTGTCCAGTTTGTAATGCAATATCTTCAAAGTCAAAACCACCTTTAAACCGGTTGTTAAAGAACCTGTGTGAGAGTTTCTTAGAGGAGAGAGATCCGAGAGCTTCAGAGGCTCGCTGCAGTCTGCACTCTGAGAAACTCAAACTCTTCTGTCTGGACCATGAGCAGCCAGTGTGTGTCGTCTGCAGAGATTCAGAAACACACTCCAACCACAGATTCAGACCCATCGGTGAAGCTGCAAAACAATGCAAGAAGGAACTTCAGGAAACTCTGGAGCCCGTAAAGAGAAGGCTACAGAGTTTTGAACAAGTTAAAGTGAAGTTTGATCAAACTGCAAAACACATAAATGTCCAGGCCCGACGCACAGAGATGCAGATTAAGCATCAGTTTAAGAAGCTTCACCAGTTTCTAGAAAAGGAAGAGGAGGCCAGGGTGGCTGCACTGAGGGAGGAAGAGAAGCAGAAGAGTCAGAGGATGAAGGAGAAGATGGAGGCTCTGAACAGAGAGATAGCAGCTCTTTCAGACACAGTCAGAGACACAGAGGAGCAGCTGAGAGCTGAAGACGTCTCATTCCTGATCAACTACAAGACTGCAGTGGAAAGAGTCCAGCAGCGCCCCCTACTGGATGATCCACAGCTGCTCCCAGGAGCTCTGATAGATGAGGCCAAACACCTGGGCAACCTGAGCTTCAACATCTGGAACAAAATGAAGGACATGGTCTCCTACTCCCCTCTGGTTCTGGACCCAAACACTGCTGGTAAATATCTCATCCTGTCTGAAGATCTGACCAGTGTTAAACTTGGAGAGAAACAGCAGCTTCCTGATAACCCAGAGAGGATTGATAATCACTTCTCAGTCCTGGGCTCTGAGGGCTTTCACTCAGGGACCCACAGCTGGGATGTCGAGGTGGGAGACAGTGAACGCTGGGACCTGGGTGTGTTAGCAGAGTCTGTCCAGAGGAATAGCGTCATAGTGTCTGGATTATGGACAATAAAGTTATGTGAAACTAAATACTCAGCTGCCTCCACATCACATCCACCCACTGATCTCATATTGCAGACGAAGCCCCAGAGGATCCGAGTGACTCTGGACTGTAACAGAGGAAAGCTGTCGTTCTCTGATCCTGATACGAACATGCACATACACACCTTCACACACACTTTCACTAAAGGGATGTTTCCATATATAAGCACTGTAAATGTTCTCCCAATGAAGGTTGTACCAGCGAAGGTCTCTGTGACTATAGAACAAAAGAAACAGATAGTGCTCATGGTGATGATGGTTATGGTGGTGACGGTGATGGCGATGACGATGCTGCTGATTCTCTTTGGGTAACATGTCACCATGTTGTCCTGATGTTGCTGGTAAAAAAATAATATATATTCATCTGGATATGGTAGGACACAGATTATCTGCAAACTATCTCTAGGCAACTAAAATGTTTCAGTTAACTTTGCTGAAGTGAAAACACACAGTTAGAGGGTCAAAGTGTGAGATGAAAAACACGGACAACAGCCAAGAACAAGTTGAGGTCTATTTTAATGTCCACGGTGTTAGCATGGTTACCATCGCTAAGCCTCTGTCCTTATTGGTCCTATAGCTTCCCCTGCGTTATCTATTTATCATCTGCTTTAGAAGATGGGACCATCATTTACTAAAGGAACATCATGCTGTGTTGAAGATGACTGGAAACTAGTGATTGAGACCATAAACTCATTATGAAAAGGTTTACTGAAGTAATAAATCAAGAGAGAAGTAGAGAAGCTCATTTTCTCATAGACTGCAGAAACAGACTTCTTTTTGGAGCCGGTGGAGTCTCCCCCTGCTGGAAGTTAGAGAGAATGCAGCTTTAAGGAGCTTCAGCAATGGCTTCACTTTTCAGACCCGGAAGCTTTGTTCATTATTTTAACATTCTAACATCTATTAGTCAAAGATGTTAAAACAACAGATACATTTATATGTTAACAATTATTTAAATTATTATAAACTAACAAAAATCAGAGGAAAGTTTTCGTTCATATCAAAATCAATTCTTGTTAACATTTATTGAGTTTATAAAATACAAATATATTCAGTTATACTTAAATTCCTTTAAATGGTTTTAAATTGAACTTGGAGCAGAAACCAGGTTTACGGCTGTGTTTACACAACTTATTGACGTAACATCATCAGAATGAATCACTCGTGTTTCTGTATTACTTATTAAGACTTGTCAATGAGCTTGTGATTGTGGTGGTGGGAGGGGCTACCCTTTGGTTTAACATTAGATCATTGATTATATTTTTGAAGTTAAGTTTGTGTGTGTGTGTGGGGGGGGGGGGGGGGGCTGGAGAGCATCCTCCTTGCTAATTGAAAAAAAGACACCCATCTGTATGTTGACTGTGTGAAGTTTGATGAATCAGACGAATACAGTAAGTTCATTTTTGTTGTGCTTTTATTTTGGTAACCCTGAGATCTCTCTCTCTCTGAGGGAGTGTTTTCATGGAGTGAACACTAATGCTGCGTTCCAGACACAATTTTTAGTCCGTAAGTTACAACTTCAAGTCACGACTCACGACTTGGTAGCATAAACACAACCTATTTCTCTTTTCTATTTCTCACCGTTAATCACCGGTGCCTTTACAGCATCAACATCGCCATTGTTGTTTATGTGTGTGTTATGTCAAAAACTGTAACCGGGAGTACAACCATCTAGTACGAGTTCACGGGTAGTAAGTTATGGTCTGACTGCCGTTCCAGGGCACTTTCACGGGTAGAAGGTTGTGAAAACACGGGTTACGGGTTGCCTGTAACGCAGCATAAAATTGACCTTGTTTGGCTGAACCAAGTAGTCAGAAAAAGAGAGGGGGGAGTGGGTAGAGTTAGATTTAAAGGTTGGCTTTTGTGTGGTGATTCTTCAGTTTATTTAGTCTGTATGGTGTTATAGTCATTTGTATTCTGTATATGAGAAATATTGGTGAGGTTAAATTGTCAGTATATATTTTAAAGTTATTGTGTTATTGTTTCAGTGCTCCTCGCTATATAATAGTGTTGGTGGAGAGCGTAAGTATGTATGCTTCTGCTGTCCATCAGCCTTATACATGTTTGGGGAGAGTTTTGGAACTTTGTGCAACTTGTTTATGGTCACGAATAAAAATCAGAGCTCTGGGGAAAAAGATCCCTGTTTGACCGATGTGGCTCATTTCATACAGCTCAACACTGCTGCTTTTCTTCCTGTTTGTACGAGTTCACCACAAGGTCACGGTCACTTTATTATCCCCGAGGGGCAATTTGGATTACAGCCAGCAGTAACAAATATATATACCAAACAACAACAAGTAAACACAACCACAGTACAAAATAATTTTAATTTGAATTCACAAGATAGTATTAACAATGGGGATAACAGCCGGGATGAATGACCTTTTAAATCTATTTGTTCTGCATCGCGGCAGACTATATCTACGCCCAGAGGGTAGCAGAATAAATTCACCCCACAAGGGATGACTCGAATCAGCCAGGATGGCTCTCGCCTTCTTCAAAACCTTTCACTTTGTATTTGAACAGCAGGTCATACTTGATCATTGTTCTGTCCGCTGTGATCCATCAAGTGTTTCTGTGCAGCTAGAAAATGAGATTAAAGCCTCAAAAGTGTCTCAGCAGAAGTTGAAGAGTTGCAGTCACAGTCATGTGTAAATGTTGTACATTATAAGTAATAACTCACAACAATATCACAGCTGAGAGGCGTTGTTTGGCACCATAATGGGGACAACACCTTCATCAATCAGTGTGGAATGAAACTCAACCTGACAAAACTGCAAGAAGCTCCGCCCCTAACATGACTCACCTGAGACACGCACACACACACACACACATAAACACATACACACACACATGCACACACACACACACATACACAGACACACCATACACACCTACACACACACACACACCACACACACCCACGCCACACATGACCATTTTCCAACCCTGGGCATGTGTGTGTCGGTGTAAACAGGAAGCTGATTGTCTGACACTACTCTGCGATGGAAAACAGACTCCCAAGAAGTGCGCCGGGCTCTGAAAGAAACTGGAAGCTGTGAAACAGCAGTGAAACTGTGTGTATATTTAAATAGGAAGAGCTTCCTGTTTCAGTGTCAATGTCACAATAATGCAGCAAAGCTTCAAACTAGGGCTGCACCATTATGGAGAATTATTTTGGTTAACATTGAAATCAAGAATATTTACCGTGATTACTCATTGACTTTTGGAAAGATGTTGCATTTATTAAAGTAAAAACAAACAGTTAAACAAATCAACAGAGTAAACACCTTTAAATACTTTTCGGTTTAACTTTTTTTCTCCATTCAGAACACAAGACAAAATAAGAGTTATGCACAAAATACATTTTTTTTTCTCGGATTACATTGTTTTTGTGACGGTTAGGAACTGAAATCGAAATCACAAACAAAATGGGATTAATTTCACAGCCCTGGCCTACTTTAGAAACAGAAACAGAAGTTAGTCTCAGCGCTTAGCGCTGTTGGAATATCAGCTGGACATACTCTGGACTCACAGATCACAGTTTAAACATGTATTTACAATTCACCCTCACCAATATTTTCATATACAAAATACCAATGACCATAACCCAAAGCCCAGTTCAGACCAGAGATTCACGATGAGACGAAACCGCTTTAGAGCATTGCAGGAAAAGTTTCAGCGGTCTGAACAAGCCCGTCTCAGCTAAACTCAAACCATCACGATATATGGTGGAGCAAGCTAGAGAGAGACTTAAAAGAGGGAGCGGTGTTAGAACAAAGCAAAGAATTAGAGAAATAAAACGTTATTTTCTCTGTTTCATCTCTACTAGAAATGTAGCTGTAGCAAATATCTCACTATTACTATCCTCATTCATATTTTAAGACGCTACAAATGATTTCCAGCTACAAAAAACCTGAAAGTCTGAAGTTAGAACAGAAGTACACAGGGTGGTTTCTATGCAGACGATACACCATCTCGTCTCATTACTGTACGTACACACTGCTGCCGACTTGAGCCTCAATGTTACCGGAAGTCATTCTATTCAAATGGAAGCCAGCTTCTCTCAGCTGCAAGAAGCGGCAAATTTGTCTGTGTCGTGTTTTGGGCATGTTGAGCGACCAGATTGTCAAGCAGAAAGTTGAAGTTTGGTCAACTTTATGGTAATGAGCTATGACTCGGTTCAGCGGCAAATGACCAGCAACCAATCTTCGCGCTGACTGATCCAAGAGAACATACGATGTAAACTTTCGTTCCCACCAAAACATTAGTTTCAAGAAAATGGAGGAAAAGCTCATCATTGCTGTTGCTGGGTTCCCTATAATTTAGGATATGACTTTGTTTGCATAGAGGGTCCAGTTAAAAAAACAAGGCATGTGATAAAATAGCTGGGATAGTTGGTGTCTCCGGTTAGTTTGGTGAAGTGCGTGATGTTTTTATTATTTAAGTACATATGCTAGTCTTCCTTGCTTGATGTGAATGTCCTGCCACGTCAGAGCGGCTAAAGCTGCAAAAAGCTTCCCCGTACTTTTTGACAAGCGTCCTTGACAGGGCGGCCAGAGCTTCTTTTGCAGCTCAAGTCGACGGCGGTGTGTATGTAGAGTTAGTGTAAACTGGCAGCTTTCAGAGACGGAGACTTGCAAGGAGCTGCAAGTTTCAACTCGTCTTGTTGCGAATCTCTGGTCTTAACTGGGTTAAATACAGACTAAATAAAATGCATAATAAGATGAAGAAACATTAAACAACAGCCAAACATAATGACATGTTCCTCAAAGTGTCAAAAAAGTGGGGCGCGCTTGAGCATGAGTACGAGAGTAGACGTGTCTTCGACAGCTCCCGCAGAAATCTATCAAATTTATACATTTTGGACCTCGTAACCATTCAAACTCCGTCGGAAACACACACTAAGTGACTTTACTACCTTATGAGTGGATGAATGCCTCCCAAACCGGCCAAACAACAAAGTGGGAAAACCACAACACAAGGCGATTCGAACTCCTCGGCTAGCGTTAGCGCAGAAACAGGTGCTAATGCTAACAACATGGACGCGCTGGCAAATGCAGTTACTGCTGTGCAAGCCTCTATCGACTCGTTTCGGGAGGAGAACTGGGCGTCTATTGCCTCTCTACATTCGATCCTGAGTCTGTATGGCCAACGAATTACTGATGTAGAGGACGGGCTGAATGAGATCGACAAGAGACTGAGAAGCGTGGAAGCTTCCCATACTTCGCTGGCTAAAGAGAACGATGCTTTGAGGGAGAAGGTGGCGTACTTGGAAAACTACACTAGACAGCAGAATATACGTATTGTGGGGATATCAGAAAATGTGGAGGGCCCACGACCAACAGAATTTAACACCAAACTACTCATCGATGTGCTTGGGGAAGACAGTTTTGAGAAGCCACCGTCGGTGTATAGAGCCCACAGGAGTTTGGCCCCAAAACCAGCTGATGGCGACAATAAACCGCGGCCATTCATTGTCAAGTTCCATCACTTTCAAACTAAAGAGTTGATCCTACGCCTCGCCAGACAGAAGGGCCCGCTCTCCTTCAACGGATCAAGATTTCACATCTTCCCTGACTACAGCCCGGATGTCAACAAACGACGCACAGCCTTCTCCGAGTCCAAAAAGAAGCTCCATGCCGCAAAGATCCAGTTCGGCCTCTACTACCCTGCCACTCTGCAGTTCACACACAGCGGGAAACGTATGAAGTTCACCGACCCTGCGGGGGCGCTGGCCTACATCAATAACAATGTAATCGATGATAACGGACGCCCCGCCTCACACGCTGCGGAGAATGGTGATTGAGGTAATGTTGATGATCGGGCCAATGAAGCCAGTAATCATTTAAAAGAGACAGTGGTATTATTAGATATGGCTATTCTGTCATATTTTCTGACAGTATTTTCTATTTTTATAGTATTATTTTGTTAGCATTGTTCATAGTGGCAGTGGACGTTTTGTGTATAAAGGTGTGTATACACATCACACGTAACGCTATATATGTACGTCCTCCTAAATGTTTTTTTTTTTTTCTATTTATTTATTTTTGGGTTTTCTTTATGATCACCACCGCTCTCCCTACAGTGACTTTCTGCGATCTATGGATATCATGATTTCAATTATGTGAAATGATGTCACAGGTCACTTTATATACTGTTGGAGAGGTTCATCAATGGTTGAAAAAAGTATCCATCGTTGCGGGTAGTAATGCTGAATAAGAGAAGAATATCATTTATTTATTCCCATATCATGGATAGCTGCAACCTCTCTATTTCACATATTCGAGAACAGTGGGAAAATGACTTGGGGGCGCAGCTGTCTGATGAGGAATGGGATATGGCTCTTACTAGAGTCCATTCTTCTTCCATATGTTCCAGACATTCTTTAATACAGTTTAAAGTGTTACACAGGTTGCACTTCAAAAGCCAAATTAGCAAGAATATTTCCGAACGTAGACCCACTATGCGATAGATGTAAACAGATGCCAGCTACTTCCTATCATATGTTCTGGTCTTGTCCGAAACTTGTTCCTTTTATGGTCATCCTTTTTTGAAGTCATCTCTAATGCTTATGCTTACAACATCTTGCTGTTTTTGGGTGGTTTTCTGATACAATGGGATTTGCTCCCCCTGTTCATCTACAGAGGGTCATTGCCTTTTCCTCCTTATTAGCTAGATGCTTGATTTTATTTAAATGGAAGGCTGCTACTCCTCCATCACACCACCACTGGATTATGGACGTTATGCAGAATGTTAAGCTGGAAAAAATCTGATGTACCCTCAACGGTTCCATCAACAGATTCTACAAAACCTGGGACCCTCTGATAACTTATGTGAACAATTTACCTGGTCTGGAACTGGAACTCTGAATGTTTGAACCTGCCCTTGGTCGGTACTGTAATAAGGAATGTTAGGTGCACTTGTTTGTCTTTTTTTAAATGTATTTATTTATTTATTTTTTTAATTTTATTGTTTTGTTTTATATATATTTTTTTATCTCCTGTCCGTCTGTTGTGTGCGACAAGTCTGTCAGGTTGATTTTAGGTTTGGTCTGTCTTTGTCTTTCTCTTGGTGGGGTTGTTTTTCTATGATTATTTGTAAGATAGAGAATATGATTGATTCATGTTATAACTGGAAATGTACAAAGTGTTTAAAAAAAAAAGTGTCAAAACAGTTTCAGTATATCATCCTAATCTCAATAACAAGCCATGTCGGAGTCATCAGTATCGTCTTCACATAACATCATAACTATCTTCATTCAATTCAATTCAATTTCAATTTATTTGTAAGCGACAGTGTGCAATTTAAACATAAATGTAATCATCAATCATTTAATGCATTGCACCAGAGTTAGCCTTAGGCTAATTTGCATCTGTAGTCCCACAGAAAGCACAAATACAACAATTTAAAAACCAAACAATGCTCAGTTAGTAATTAAAAAGATCATCATAATCATAATCATCTTCATCTTTATCATCATCATCGTCATCTTCATCTTTATCATCATCATCATCATCATCATCATCATCTTTATCATCATCATCATCATCATCATCATCATCATTATTATCATAATAATCATCATCATGGTCATCATCAAGTTGCCATACAGAGAAAGGTTGTACAGACACAGAAGGCTTTGCTGGTAAAACGTTCAGTTCATCCTCATCATATTTTTCTACAGTCACAAAGACCTTTGTTGGTAAAACCTTCAGTTCATCCTCAGTTCTTATGTATGGAAACATCTTCTCAGTGAAAGTGTGTGTGAAGGTGTGTATGAGTGTGTTCGTATCAGGATCAGAGAACGACAGCTTTCCTCTGTTCCAGTCCAGAGTCACTCTGATCCTCTGGAGCTGCTTCTGCTCTGGGAGATCCTTGCTGGGATCTGATGGGCAGACTGCTGAGTATTTACCTTTACAGAACCGTATTGTCCATAATCCAGACCGGAGGTTTTCCTTTCTCTGGGCACCTTCTGCTGACACTCCCACAGCCCAGTATGCATTGTCTCCAACCTCGAAATCCCAGCTGTGAGTCCCTGAGTTAAAGCCCTCAGAGCCCAGGACAGTGCAGTATCCAATCCTCTCTGGATTATCAGGAAGCTTCTGATCCTCTCCAAGTTTCACACTGGTCAGATCTTCAGACAGGATGAGTCTTGGACCAGCAGTGTTTGGGTCCAGAATCACAGGAGTGTAGGAGACCATGTCCTTCATCTTGTTCCAGATGTTGAAGCTCAGGTTGCCCAGATGTTTGGCCTCGTCTATCAGAGCTCCTGAGAGCAGCTGTGGATCATCCAGCAGGGGGCTCTGCTGGACTCTTACTACTGCAGTCTTGTAGTTGATCAGGAATGAGACGTCTTCAGCTCTCAGCTGCTCCTCTGTGGCTCTGACTGTGTCTGAAAGAGCTGCTATCTCTCTGCTCAGAGCCTTCATCTTCTCCTTCAGCCACTGACTCTTCTGCTCCTCTTCCTCCCTCAGTGCAGCGATCCTGGCCTCCTCTTCCTCTTCTAGAAACTGGTAAAGCTTCTTAAACTGATCCTTAATCTGTGTCTCTGTGCGTCGGGCCTGGACCTTCAGGTGTTCTACAGACTCCTCTTCGACGTGTCCACAAACCTTCAACTTCTCTTTTAAAAGCTCCAGAGTTTCCTGAAGTTCCTTCTTGCATTGTTTTGCAGCTTCATCGATGGGTCTGAATCTGTGGTTGGAGTGTGTTTCTGAATCTCTGCAGATGACACACACTGGCTGCTGATGGTCCAGACAGAAGAGTTTGAGTTTCTCAGAGTGCAGACTGCAGCGAGCCTCTGAAGCTCTCTGATCTCTCTCCAGTAAGAAACTCTCACACAGGTTCTTTAACACCCGATTTAAAGGTGGTTCTGACTTTGAAGATATCGTATTACAAACTGGACACTCACGTTCTTGTTTCTGTCTCCAGTAGCTCTGCAGACAGTCTCTACAGAAGCTGTGGGTACACGACACGATGACAGGATCTTTAAAGATTTCATGGCAGACAGGACAGCGGAGCTCTTTCTCTAATGCGGAAGCCATTTAGTCTCTGAGTGAAGCAGGAAACACAGCAGGCAGACAGCTCAGCCACTCTGTTCCCTGAAAGTTATGCTCACTTTGACTCTTTGTTCTTGTAAAACTTCCTTTCTTTAAGTGGATTCGGCAGCTGGTTGAAGTGTTCCAGTATTCCCAGTGTAACCGAGCGCCTAACTGTAAACACTTAATAAATCAATGAACAGTATGATACACAACACAGCACGTACAGCAGCAGCAGCTTCTCTTTCATTTCTGTCAACTTTCAATATGTGAGCTCAAAGGAGGAAGTCTGCCAACTGTTTCATGCCCTACGGCAACTCAGAGAAGACACACCGTGCCTTGCATACAGAATGATATCTTTATCTGATATATGTCAACCCTTAACTCGAAACATTCGCCTTTAATCATTTACAGAACAAACATGTTCACACAAAAAACACACAGAGTTAACTCTACTAGAGGATCGACTAGATAAGAGTGTAGAACTGTTAATAATCATAATTAGGGTTGGGTACCGAAACCTGGTTCCACTATGGAACCGGTTCCTACGCAAACGGTAGTATTCGGACCGGATTAGAACGCAAATTTCGGTTCCTCATTTTGATTCCGACTGAAATATTTTCCCGCTGTCGCTCCGGACAGCGGCAGACTCTTTTTTTCTTTCTCCCTTTTCTGCCGAGTGGCGCACGTGCCCGCTCACGGTGTGAAGCACGTGTCCGCGCTATTCTTTGACATGCACTCTACTATCACTGCTGATAGACGGCTTTTTATACATGCTCCGAAACGGAGTCTACCGTTAGCTAGCTACCGTAAATGTAGGCTACTTTTAAAATGCCATATTTTCACTCTGGGCTCACAACGGACGTGAAAGCATATTAACGATTCACTGACTGCACGGGATCGCTAATCGATAGTAAACATATTACACTTGCTCTGCTAGTCTATCGTTCAGGACAAGAGCCTGTAGCTAGGTGATGGGGGAGGCGAGACAGCCTCCCCAAATTGTCTGCCCTTCCAAACTCCTACCTGGGTGTGTACAGGCCTCTTGGGCATCGTTTGAGAGAGTTTTCTCCTGTGCAGTAGGCCTACATGCCATAAGTCAGGAGAGGTGTCCTATCTTGCCAGAGAAGGCAAATATGGTCATTTTTCTGCAAAAGAACTGCTAAAGTTTGAAGCTGGTTGGCATACCAACTCAACATTTATTTTCTTGTTAATTGTTAATAGTGTAACTGTTATTTGTTAAATTATTGTAGTTGTGTGTTAGGTGACTTAGGTTTACTTATTATATATTTAAGTACTTTAAAACGTTGATATATTGTTAAATTTAAATTTTCAATTTAAAAAATAAACTCCATAAAAAATGTTTTTCAAGAATCGGTTAGGAATCGGAATTGTTTTAAAAGAACCAGTTCGGCATCGGAATCGTAAAAATCCAAACGGTACCCAACCCTAATCATAATGTATCAGCAACATTTAAATCACATTACACACATTCAAAAATCTGAATCAAAACATTTTGAAGCAGTGCAAATTCAAATCTTACAGTACATGTAAAGTGCCCTACACTCCAGACTAAAACCCAGGCTGGGAATTATCTAAAAGTTAACATTTACACTCAGGAGTGGGAAATATATTCTGAGAGGAGACAAGTGTGTAAAAACAAAAAATCAGGTTTCTCATGTGACTCAGTAACTGAATACATGTCAACACACGTCCAGCAGATCTACTCCGTGCTAAAGTGCATACCACAACAAAACAATAAGATTACCATAATATGTCTTGCAAGGTCAGGGTAGGTCCGTGTACTTTTTCGTTCATTCGATTTTCATTTCATAAACAGACTTAAAAAACCAAAAACGAATGGTTATTTGATTTTCGTTTTAAAATACAACATTTGAAATTGAAATACAAGGCATTTTTTTCCTTTTCATGGTCAAAAGGGGATGGGAGGAATTAAAAATATGCTGTGATTTTCAGTTTCTATTTCATATAACAAAAATAAAATCACTCGGAAATAGAAATGAAAAAAGGTTTGTTTTTTCATATTCAGAGACCGGATGTTGTCATTTCCAAGGCAACAGCGCCAGCCTAGCCTACCAGTGTTGCTTTCAGCCCAGGCTAAAATTACTTTGGAAACCTATACTCTTGATAATGCTTGGGGGGGATTTCATTTCATAATGTCACATGTATTTATTCCCCTCTCTCCCTGCCTCCCTCTGACTCTCTGTCTCTACCCGCCGCAGACAACTTGACCCGAAGAGAGTCGAACCAGCGGAGGAAACAGAATTTCAGTTCACGGCTGTAACGTTACCGTTACGCCACCGTTACCAAGCCCAGCAAACTTTCTGTTGCTACCGTTAAGCTTGCTGATCATGGGGATCAGACATCCGGTGCTGGGTCTAATATTCTAATATTAGCTGCTGCTGCAGCTAGCTAGCAGCTAGCCACCAGCCCTGTGACCTCGGTCCCCACGGTTCGCTCCCCGGTGCTGACTGACTCTGGTCCGTCTGCAGAGCTGCGTTACCCGCTCTAGCTGAGCTGGCAATCTGCCGCGCTCGTGATTTATTCATATTTTATTTTATTTGCAGATAGTGATATGCTATGATGCACTGATGCCAGGCAGGCTTGCTAGTTGCTTTTAGTCGGAGTCTGTACAAAACTTCATTTGAATATAATGTGCATATAAATAGACGGAATAAATAAAAGTCCCCTGAAATAAATATAAGTAAAACATATAGGCTATGGAACTAAAGACTAATGCCTATGTTCATATATTGCCTCATTTATTTATTTTATGATCTATTTCATAGCCATATTTATGTAAAGGGGGGCAAAAAACGGATGATCAGTCGCTCAGGAAGTTTACAGTTTCCCTCAACTGCAGCCGGGGCATTCTCAAATGCTTAACGTGAAAAAAAGCTTAACGTGGTTTAATGTACCTAAACAATGATCAATGATTACCAAATTTATCTCTCATATTGCTCCTCATGACCACTGAAAACTGTCAAAAAATCTAACCCAAAGTCCAATTATTATGGACGTTATCTGACTGATAACGGAATGATATCTGATTGATCATTAGGTACATTAAACCACGTTAAGCTTTTTCACGTTAAGCGTTTGAGAATGTCCCGGCTGCAGTTGAGGGAAACTGTATTCTATATAACTTCCTGAGCAACCGATTATCCGTTTTTTGCCCCCCTTAACATAAATATACATAAATGTGGCTATGAAATAGATCATGAAACATAAATGAGGCAAAACATATGAACATAGGCATAGTCATTAGTTCAATAGCCTAAATATATATGTTTTACTTATATTTATTTCAGGGGACTTTTATTTATTCCGTCTATTTATATGCACATTATATTCAAAGGAAGTTTTGTACAGACTTCCGACTAAAGCAACTGCCAGCCTGCCTGGCATAGATGCATCATAGCATATACTATCTGCAAAAAAAAAACAAAGGCAAAAAATGAGCAACGACGAACCAGCTCAGCTAGAGCGGGTAAGCGCGCTCTGCGAGACGGACCAAAGTCAGTCAACTACCGAGGAGCGAACCGCGGGGACCGGGTCACAGGGCTGGTATTGCTGCTAGCTGCAGCAGCTAATATTAGAATATTGGACCCGCACGCACCAGATCCCCATGATCTGATCCCGAACCGCCCGGTGACTCTGCCAGATCAGCAGTTTAACGGCAGCAACAGAAAGTTTGCTGGGACTGTTAACGGTGACGCGTAACGCTTGAGCCGTAACCGCCAACGAATTCTCAGCTGGTTCGACTCTCTTGGGCGGAGTTGTCTGGCGGGGTAGAGACAGAGAGAGGAAGAGGGGGTAATAAATTCATGTGACATTATGAAATAAAACTCCCCCCAAGCATTAGAGTACAGGTTTCCAAAGTAATTTTGGCCTGGGCTGAAAGCAACACTTGTAGGCTAGGCTCTGCTGGCGCTGTTGCCTTGGAAATGACAACATCCGGTCTCTGAATATAAAAAAACAAACCTTTTTTCATTTCTATTTCCGAGTGATTTAATTTTTGTTATATGAAATAGAAAATGAAAATCATAGCATATTTTAAATTTCTCCCATCCCCTTTTGACCATGAAAAGGAAAAAATGCCTTGTATTTCAATTTCAATTGTTGTATTTTAAAACGAAAATCAAATAACCATCGTTTTTTGTTTTTTAATACCTGTTTATGAAATGAAAATCGAATGAACGAAAAAGTACACGGACCGTAGGTCCCTAAAGTATAATCAGTTTTTCGTTTCAAACCAAAAACGAAAAAACGAAACTATGAGCTCCGTTTTCCCATTTTTCCAAAATAAACAATTAACTGGAAAAATGCTCGTTTTTTTTTGTTATTCATGTTTCCATTTTAAACCAACAGCGAGAATACAGGCTAATTTTTATGTGCATAATAACTGAAAATCATACATGTTAAAGTGGGCAGTGGTGGCCTGAAGGTTAGAGACGCGAGCTTGTGACCGGGAGGCCGTCGGTTCAATCCCCAGACCGACAGGATAAAATTGTGAAAGTGAAAGAACAGCGCTTGTCCCTCCCTCATTACCACCACTGAGGTGCCCTTGAGCAAGGCCCTCAACCCAAACCGCTGCTCAGTGGCCAGCAGATCAGACTGTGGTGGTACTGGGCGGCTTCCAGGTATGAATGTGGAACTGTGTGAATGTGATCAGGGCATTCCTGCAAAAGAGAGGCTGCCTCTCAGTGAACCTTCCCTGAATAAATAAAGGTTAAATAAAACAAATAAAGATCCGATGCGGTCTGGACAGGAAGTAACATTAACGTGTCAAAATAAAAGTATGAGAATTGTAATAACTGCCAGAAGAAAGAGATACTTTAGCTTTTGCCTGTAGCTTGTCAGATTAAGCTTAAATTAATTATTTAGGGGTTATATCAAGTATTTAATTAACATTCATTAATAGCCATGAAGGGAGTAAGAATGGATATTGTTTTAAAATAGAAATAGTATTATAATAATTTTAAAATTACATTATACATAAGGGCTTTTTTTAATTGCTCTGCAGAATATTGTATGTGACATGGTTGACCACATTAGCTGCCATTGAACATGTCAATGTGATGAAGAACATTTTTTTTAAATTAACAATTGAAAGTGTACTGGAGATTCTCTCATTCTGGTCTGGTCTCCTCAGGCCCTGCAGACTGGACCAGAGTTCATGGTGAGCATGGTAGACCTCACTGCTGGGCCTGTGCCTGGATCACCCAGCAGTTAGATGTTCACTGCTCATATTAAGCCCTTGAATCAGTAGTTGACCAATATTGGATGCTATAATACATGATAGGTATTGTGTCAATGGTAAGCATTGTGGCCTAACAACAAGAAGGTACCTGGTTGGAACCCTGGTGGCCCGGTGTCACGGACGACCAGGAGACAGACTGCAGTAGAGAAGCTGAGCTTTATTAACAATGATCCAACAACGAGCAGGAAGCAACAGGCAGGAAATCTGGTAGCTGGGTAGGCAGGTTCCAGAGCAGCAGCAGACAACAGGATCCGAAGTACAGGGTAGGCAAATTTGGAATGACTAGGCTTAACGTGCGTGGTCAAAGCATCATGTGGAAACGAGACTTGACAAGGAGTGTGTGTGGTTGTGCTGCTTATTGGGTGGGTGGGGCTGATTAGTTGCAGGTGGTGGACTGAGGATGAGGCTTGATGAGGTGCAGGTGTGTGTAATTGGGACTGAGGGGACTGGGAGAGTCTGATCTGCGTGAGTAACAAGGAGTATGAATCGTTGGGAGGAGGTGTGTGCTGGAGAATGAGAGAGAGTGAGTGCTGGTGACAGTGAATGGGGAAACAAACAGTCAATGAACACTGACTAACAGTCCAAGACACCCTGACATTACCCCACCCACAACGCGACGCGCGTCAAAGGCAAAACCGGAGGGCGGGCAGCCCGGAGACCGGGACAGGAGGGGGACAGGGCGAAGGCGGACGGACTCCAGGCCCTCCCCCAAGACTTGGGCGGAGCTGGCTGGAAGCGTGACCACAGCGGAGCCGGCTGGGGGCGTGGCCACGGCGGAGCTGGCTGGCCCACTGGCGGCCGTGGCGGGGCAGACCCCTCTGGAGGCCGTGGCGGGGCAGACTTCTCTGGAGACCATGGCGGGGCTGATCCCTCTGGAGGCCATGGCGGAGCAGAACCCTCTGGAGGCCATGGCGAGGCTGATCCCTCCGGAGGCCATGGCGAGGCTGATCCCTCCGGAGGCCATGGCGAGGCTGATCCCTCCGGAGGCCATGGCGGGGCAGATCCCTCCGGAGGCCATGGCGGGGCTGATCCCTCTGGAGGCCATGGCGGGGCTGATCCCTCTGGAGGCCATGGCGGGGCTGATCCCTCTGGAGGCCATGGCGGGGCTGATCCCTCTGGAGGCCATGGCGGTCCTGGGAACCGGTGTCGGCGGGACCTCCACAGTCCCCTTAGAGGGCGTATGGCCCCCTCCCAAAAATTTCCTGGGGAGGCTCCCCGGGATGATGTCCAGGACAGGCAATGAGGGCTTAGAACTGGGCTGTACCGGTGATGAGGGCTTTGAACGGGCTGTACCGCCGGGCGTCGAGGCCGGCCGGGCTGTACGCGGCGAAGGCGTCCGAGCCGGGGCCTGGGCGCGACGGGGAAGGTAAGGCGGGCTGAACCGCGACGGCAGTGAGAACCGGCTGAACGCGCGCGCGGCGTCAGAGGCCTGGGCTGAACCGCGAAGAGGGGCGTAAGCCGGGCTGTCAGCCGGCGAGGCGTCCGAGCCGGGCTGTACCGGCGACGAGGGCGTCGAGCCGGGCTGTACTGGCGACGAGGGCTTAGGAAGGGTGCTAGCTAGGTGGGGTTCAGGAAGGATGCTAGCTAGCCTGGGCTCAGGGGAAATGCCAGCTAGGCTAGACTCTGGGGAGCCGCTACAAGGCCGGGATCCTAGGAACTCTGGGGAGCCGCTACACGGCCGGGACTCTAGGAACTCTGGGGGGCGCCGCTATACGGCCCGGGACTCTAGGAACCCTGGGGAGCCGCTACATGGCCGGGACTCTAGGAACTCTAGGAGACCAGAGGACTCTGGGGACTACTAGAGAGCTTCGGGGACACTAGGAAGCTCTGGGACACTAGAGGACTCTGGGACACTAGAGGACCCTGGGACACTAGAGAGCTCGGGGAACCTAGGGACACTAGGGGACGCGGGGACACTAGGGCACTCGGCGGGGAACCTAGGGACACTAGAGGACTCGGGGAACCTAGGGACACTAGAGGACTTCGGGGACACTAGAGGACTCCGGGGAACCTAGGGACACTAGAGGACTCGGGGACACTAGAGGACTCGGGGAACCTAGGGACACTAAGAGGACTTCGGGGACACTAGAGGACTCGGGGACACTAGAGGACTCCGGGGAACCTAGGGACACTAGAAGGACTCGGGGAACCTAAGGAAACACAGGACTTCCCGGGGAACCTAAGGACACTAGAGGGCTTCGGGGACACTAGAGAGCTTGGGGAACCTAGGGACACTAGAGGACTCCGGGGACACTAGAGGACTCGGGGAACCTAGGGACACTAGAGGACTTCGGGGACACTGCCAAAGGAACTCGGGGAACCTAGGGACACTAGAGGACTTCGGGAAACACTAAAGAGCTCCGGGGAACCTAGGGACACGCTAGAGGACTCCGGGGAACCCGGGGGACACTAGAGGACTCGGGGAACCGGGGGACACTTAGAGGACTCGGGGAACGGGGGGACACTAGAGGACTTCGGGGACACTAGAGGACTTCGGGGAACACTAGAGGACTTCGGGACACTAGAGGACTTCGGGGACACTAGAGGACTTCGGGGACACTAGAGGACTCGGGGACACTAAGAGGACTCGGAGACACTAGAGGACTTCGGAGACAATAGAGGACTCGGAGACAAGAGGACTCGGAGACAATAGAGGACTCCGGAGACACTAGGGACAATAGAGGACTTCGGGGACACTAGGGACAATAGAGGACTTCGGGGACACTAGGGACAATAGAGGACTCGGGGACACTAGGGACTCGGGGACACTAGGGACAATAGAGGACTCGGGGACACTAGGGACAATAGAGGACTCGGGGACACTAGGGACAAGGGAACCGCTACCTAGCCTAGAGTCAGGGGGAATCCAAACCAACCGGGACTCAGGAAAGCCACTAGCTAGCTGGGACTCAGGGAAGCCACCAGCCAGCTGGGACTCAGGGAAGCCACCAGCCAGCTGAGACTCAGGAAAGCCACCAGCTAGCTGGGACACAGGGAAGCTACTAGCTAGCTGGGACTCTGGAGAGAGGCCGCTAGCAGGCCGCGTATCTGTGGAGGCATGGAAAGAGCTGTACATCGGCTCAGAGGCAGGAGGACTGCACGTCAGCTCAGGGTCAGGAGAGCTGTACGCGCTTCCGGGGTCAGGAGAACCGCACGCCAGCTTCGGGGTCAGGAGAGCTGCACGCGCCAGCTTCGGGGTCAGACACCGGTTCGGGAACAGAAGGGTTGCTAGTCTCTGCAGGGCAGTTGCTGTGAGCAGTCTCGGCTGGGCAGTAGTCGGTGAGCCGTCTCGTCTGGCCAGTCGCGGTGAGCAGTCTCTGGCCTTTTCGACTGGGCAGACGCTGCTGGCTTCTGTCCGACTGGGCAGTCAAATGGCTCCCCTGCTGAAGTGGGCCTGTGGTGAGGACTTTGGCACCGATCGGCTGGCTCTGGATCGGCAAGCGCTACCGTAAGGGAGGAACCACAAACCCAAAGGGCTCGGTCCAGAAACTCACTAAACGGCAGGTTGAGGTCCTCGAGCAGCAGCATCCGAGTAAGTGGGTCATCTAACCCGCTCCAGAACTGATACTTTAAGAAGTCCTCCTCCCAGCCCGCACTGTGATAATAACAGAGGTAAACTGCAACAAAATCTTCCAGAGTGTCTCCGTTTTGATTGAACAGATGATCTTCCTGCTGCGTCCTCATCCATGTTCATTTAGTTGTGGTCAAGTCTTCTGTCACGGACGACCAGGAGACAGACTGCAGTAGAGAAGCTGAGCTTTATTAACAATGATCCAACAACGAGCAGGAAGCAACAGGCAGGAAATCTGGTAGCTGGGTAGGCAGGTTCCAGAGCAGCAGCAGACAACAGGATCCGAAGTACAGGGTAGGCAAATTTGGAATGACTAGGCTTAACATGCGTGGTCAAAGCGTCATGTGGAAACGAGACTTGACAAGGAGTGTGTGTGGTTGTGCTGCTTATGTAGGTGGTGGCTGATTAGTTGCAGGTGGTGGACTGAGGATGAGGCTTGATGAGGTGCAGGTGTGTGTAATTAGGACTGAGGGGACTGGGAGAGTCTGATCTGCGTGAGTAACGAGGAGTATGAATCAGTGGGAGGAGTGTGTGCTGGAGAATGAGAGAGAGTGAGTGCTGGTGACAGTGAATGGGGAAACAAACAGTCATGAACACTGACTAACAGTCCAAGACACCCTGACACCCGGGGCCTTTCTGCATGGAGTTTGCATGTTCTTCCTGTGTCTGCATGGGGTTTTCTCCAGATGTTCCCCTCCCTTTCACTTAATTGTAAGTCGCTTTGGATAAAAGCGCCAGCTAAATGACATGTTATTTAATGTAATGGAATGAACAAGTGAACTAAAGCACATAAGGCTTAGAACATAACACCATAAAAACATAAAACTCAAAGAACTAAATAACAAAAAATATGTGCTGCTGTGTGCATGTGTGTGTTGTAAATAAAATAATTGGTACCTGTCCTGACTTTGCAATGTATTATTTTTTCTGATCAAGATAACTGACATCTCCTATAAGCAATATAAATATTTACTGCCATTGTATTGTTGGCGCAGCAGCAGATGGCACAGAATCATGCAAACGTTGAATGTAACAACTGAGTACATGTTAGTCTCTCTCTCAGTTTAAGTTACAGAACATACACTTTCACAAAGTCTGGTGCATGTTTATCATATATTGTATGGTGCTGTGGACTCAAGTGGCAAATCTGAATCAGCAAAGTGGCCTACTGTTATGTTCTAGCAGTAAACCACAAGCGTGGTCCAGTCTGCAGGGCCTGAGGATACCAGGATGAGAGAAGCAACATGGCAGCTTCCTCACTAATATGATGAGAGTTTTGCAATATGGTCCAATTTTAGCTGCAGGAGTTCTTCATCACACTCAAATTAATGGCAGTTAAGTTGGTCAACCATGTCACAGGAATATTCTGCAGAGTTGCAATAAAAAAGAAGCCCTTTCATTTAAGTGGTCAAGTGGTTTAGCCCTTGTGTTGACTTCCTGTCGACCATGCACTTGTCCTCCCCGGGTCATTTCTCGAATTTCCCCATGGGGATGAATAAAGTATCTATCTATCTATCTATCTATCTCTCTATCTATCTATCTATCTATCTATCTATCTATCTATCTATCTATCTATCTATGTATCTATGTATGTATGTATGTATGTATGTATGTATGTATGTATGTATGTATGTATGTCATTATAAATGTTACTGGCATAACAAAATCGACCAGTTCATAAAGCATGAAGTAATTTATCACTCAATTCTGTGTTACCCCTTTTATCCAACTTCATTCCAATTCATTAGTTTTACACTTCTGTTTTGCATCCATGGTCAACAGACCTCATTTACATGAAATCTACCTAATTTCTGAGTAAAATGAGGATATATGATTAGTTGTTTTGGATTATAACAGACTGGTATATGGCAATTATTAACCAGGATATCCCCAGATCAAAATTAACTGGTGCAATTTAATTCACAAACAATAGAGAGCAAACAAAAAGGACAAAACTATTTAATGAAGAAATGTATTGTCTCAGTTTAGGAAAAGACACATCTAAGGAGTTATAAGAACAAGTTTCCAAAGCTGTGGCTTTGAAGATGTGTAAACCGCTCACGTGTGTGTGTGTGTGTGTGTGTGTGTGTGTGTGTGTGTGTGTGTGTGTGTGTGTGTGTGTGTGTGTGCGTGCGTGCGTGCGTGCGTGCGTGCGTGCGTGCGTGCTTGCGTGCGTGCATGCTTCCGTGCGTATTCATCTGCTGTAAAGCATAATGATACATTCCCCGATTGCAACATGGTGTGTGTGTGTGTAGAGAGTGTGTGACGCTCAATTTCCGGTCCAGAGCGCATTGGTTTTAGTCACCTTTGATCTTTAACACGTAAGAGCAAAATAACATTATAAACGAGACCTGTGTTCCATCGGATTTTCAATTATTATGCACATTATAATAATAAGCCTGTATTCTCGCTGATGGTTTAAGACTGAAACATGAATAACAATAAAACAACAGTTGTTTTTTATGAACATTGTAAAAACGGCAAAACGGAGCTCATTGTTTCGTTTTTCCGTTATTGGTTTAAATTGAAAAACGGATTATCCTTTAGTACCCTAAAAGATCATTTTATTGTCTTTTCAAAAAACACTTCAGGAAGTGCAGTGTAGAACGCGGTCCGTGTACTTTTTCGTTCATTCGATTTTCATTTCATAAACAGGTATTAAAAAACAAAAAAACGAATGGTTATTTGATTTTCGTTTTAAAACACGACATTTGAAATTGAAATACAATGCGTTTTTTCTTTTTCATTGTCGAAATGGGATGGGAGAAATTTAAAATATGCTGTGATTTTCATTTTATATTTTATATAACAAAATTAAAATCACTCGAAAACAGAAACGAAAAAAGGTTTGTTTTTTCATATTCAGAGACCGGATGTTGTCATTTCCAAGGCAACAGCGCCAGCCTAGCCTACCAGTGTTCAGCCCAGGCCAAAATTACTTTGGAAACCTAGCTAGCTATACTCTTGATAATCCTTGGGGGGAGTTTTATTTCATAATGTCACATGTATTTATTCCCCTCTCTCCCTGCCTCCCTGTCTTTACCCGCCGCAGACAACTTCGCCCGAAGAGAGTCGAACCAGCGGAGCAAATAGACTTTCGGTTCACGGCTGTAACGTTACTGCGACTTCACCGCGTTAACAATCCCAGCAAACTTTTCTGTTGCCTGCCGTTCCTGATCTGGCAGAGAGTCACCGGGGTTCGGGATCAGATCACGGGGATCAGACCTCCGGTGCTGGGTCTAATATTCTAATATTAGCTGCTGCTGCAGCTAGCTAGCAGCTAGCCACCAGCCCTGTGACCTCGGTCCCCGCGGTTCGCCTCCCGGACTGACTCTGCAGAGCTGGCGTTACCTGCTCTATGATCAATGAGCAATGATCAAGGATTACCAAATGTCTCTCTCATATTGCTCCTCATAACCACTGAAAAACTAAAAAATCTAACCCAAAGTACAATTATTATGGACGTTCGCTGACATTAAGGGTTTCTGCTTCATTAAGGGAAATTGTAAGGAAAAAAGCTTAACGTGGTTAACCATTAAGCTTTTTCACGTTAGCGATTTTTGATCACTGTTTATAAACAGTGATCAAAAAATCTAACCCAAAGTCGTTATGGACGTTATCTGACTGATAACTGACTGATATTTGATTGATCATTGTTTAGGTACATTAAAGTTAAGCTTTTTCACGTTAAGCGTTTTAGAATGTCCGGGCTGCAGCTGAGGGAATCTGTAGCCTATAACTTCCGTGTTTTGCCCCCTTTACATAAATATACATATGGCTATGAAATAGATCATGAAATACAGGCTTTAGTCATAATACTTCAATAGCCTAAATACATGTATGTTTTACTATGTATTTCGAGGGACTTTTATTTATTCCATCTATTTATATGCACGTTATATTTAAAGGAAGTTTGGTTATCTCACAGACTCAGACTAAAAGCAGCAGCAAGCCTGCCTGGCATCAGTGCATCATAGCATATCACTATCTGCAAATAAAATAAAATATGAATAAATCACGAGCGCGGCAGATTCCCAGCTCAGCTAGAGCGGGTAACGCAGCTCTGCAGACGGACCAGAGTCAGTCAGCACTGGGGGGCGAACCGTGGGGACCGAGGTCACAGGGCTGGTGGCTAGCTGCTAGCTAGCTGCAGCAGCAGCTAATATTATAATAGACCCAGCACCGGAGGTCTGATCCCCATGATCTGATCCCGAACCACCGGTGACTCTCTGCCAGATCAGCAACAGAACGTTTGGGATTGTTAACGGTGGCGTAACGGTAACGTTACAGCCGTGAACTGAAAGTCTGTTTCCTCAGCTGGCTCGACTCTCTTGGGGCGAAGTTGTCTGCGGCGGGTAGAGACAGGGAGTCAGAGGGAGGCAGGGAGAGAGGGGAATAAATACATGTGGCATTATGAAATAAAATCCCCCCCCAAGCATTATCAAGAGCACAGGTTTCCAAAGTAATTTTAGCCTGGGCTGAAAGCAACACTGGTAGGCTATGCTGGCGCTGTTGCCTTGGAAATGACAACATCCGGTCTCTGAATATGAAAAAACAAACCTTTTTTCATTCCTATTTCCGAGTGATTTTATTTTTGTTATATGAAATAGAAAATGAAAATCACAGCATATTTTTAATTTCTCCCATCCCCTTTTGACCATGAAAAGGAAAAAAATGCCTTGTATTTCGAGTTGTATTTTAAAACGAAAATCAAATAACCATTCGTTTTTTGTTTTTTAAATCTGATTATGAAATGAAAATCGAATGAACGAAAAAGTACACGGACCGAACGCAATTACGTTGCATAGGACCACCATAAAAAAACAGACATAAAAAAAACCATCAGCAGCTAGAAGAATCCAATTATACATAAATAAATATGGTCTAGCAAAAATATGATATATAAATAAGATGGCTAGCATTTAAAAAAATATGAGAAATGTAGAAATACACGTGTGTATACACATATCCCAGACATACCCATACATATACATATATCATATGCACACATACTGTATGTTCCACATTGTCTCAGTTTACAGTGTGGTGCTGTGCAACAGTCTGATTGCAGTCAGAATAAAACTGTCGTGGAACCACACAGACCTACTATTTGGCTGTGATCCCGCCTGCCTGAGGGCAGGAGAGAGAACAAACTGTGGCAGGGGTGTGTAGAGTCCTTGATGATTTTTTTTGCCCCTGAAAGGCTGCGTTGTTTGGCCAAATTCTCAATAGGTGGCAGTGTTGCTGCTCTCATGCCAGAGGGAGATGTTGCTTGTTAGCACACTCTCAATGGTTCCCCTGTAGAAGGTGGTGAGGACTGCTGGGTTGAAATGGGCCTTTTTCAGTCTCCTTAAGAAGTGCAGGCGTTGGTTGGCTTAAAAAGTTACTCTGGGCTCAAGTGCATACCACAACAAAACAATAAGATTACCATAATACATCTTGCAGCACCATAAAAACATAAAAGTTTCAGTATCACAACAAGGCTAGGACGCAGAAAAATCGAAACATGACAAAATCCTAAAGGTGTTAGTTAACTACCAGCCTGGGTAATTGTTGGGCACTCTTTTATATACGGGTTTGTGCGTGACATTTCAAATTGCACTGCTTCAAAATGTTTTCATTCAGGTGTTTGTGCGTAATCCCCTTTGTAATGTGACCTAAATGTTGCTGATACATTATGATTATTAACAGTTGTACACTCTTATCTAGCCAATCCTCTTGCAGAGTTACATTACATGTCATTTAGCTTACGCTTTTCCAAAGCAACTTACAATTGCTATATTTGCCACTCCTCTCTGGAGCAACTATGGGTTAAGTGTCTTGCTCAGGGACACATGGTTGATGTATCGCAGTGGGAATTAACCCTTTTTATTAAAGGATTATGTACTTCCGTTTACTTTGTTGAGAATTGCTCTCTAAACAAGGGTTAATACAGCACCTTAGTTCTTGTTTGTACAGCATTTTGGTCAGCTTAAACTGTGTTTAAATGTGTTCTAGAAATAAACTTTACTTACTTACTTTAAAAGAAACAGGGTTTAGAGAGCAATTCTCAACAAAGTAAAGGGAAGTACATAATCCTTGTGTTGTATTTCGGGTCACTGGGACCCAAAGGACAACACAAGGGTTAAACCCAGATCTCCCACACCAAAGGAATGTGTCATATCCATCTCGCCATCACCACCCACGCAGAGTTAACTCTGTGGGGTTTTTGTGTGAACATGTTTGTTCTGTAAATGGTTGAAAGGGGAATGTTTTGAGTTGTGGGGTGACGTATGTAAGAGACTGTTTTATATTTAAAGATGTGCTTTTGTATGACAGGCACTGTGTGTCTTCTCTGAGTTGCCGTAGGGCAGGAAACAGTTGGCAGACTTCCTCTTTTGGGCTCACATGTTGAAGCTTGACAGAAATTAAAGTGTAGTTGTTGCTGCTGTACGTGCTGTGTTGTGTATCATACTGTTCATTGATTTATTAAGTGTTTACAGTTAGGCGCTCGGTTACACTGGGAATACTGGAACACTTCAACCAGCTGCCGAATCCACTTAAAGAAAGGAAGTTTTACAAGAACAAAGACTCAAAGTGAGCGCAAGTTTGAGGAAACAGGGAGTGACTGAGCTGTCGGCCTGCTGTGTTTTCAGTTTCACTCAGAGACTAAATGGCTTCAAGATTAGAGGAAGATCTCCGCTGTCCTGTCTGCCATGAAGTCTTTAAAGATCCTGTCATCCTGTCATGTACCCACAGCTTCTGTAGAGACTGTCTGCAGGGCTACTGGAGACAGAAACAAGAACGTGAGTGTCCAGTTTGTAGGAAAATATCTTCAAAGTCAAAACCACCTTTAAATCGGGTGTTAAAGAACCTGTGTGAGAGTTTCTTACTGGAGAAAGATCGGAGAGCTTCAGAGGCTCGCTGCAGTCTGCACTCTGAGAAACTCAAACTCTTCTGTCTGGACCATCAGCAGCCAGTGTGTGTCGTCTGCAGAGATTCAGAAACACACTCCAACCACAGATTCAGACCCATCGATGAAGCTGCAAAACAATGCAAGAAGGAACTTCAGGAAACTCTGGAGCCCTTAAAGAAGAAGATAAAGGTTTTTAAACAAGTTAAAGTGAAGTTTGATCAAACAGCAGAACACTTGAAGGTCCAGGCACGATGCACAAAGAAGCAGATTAAGGATGAGTTTAAGAAGCTTCGCCAGTTTCTAGAAGAGGAAGAGGAGGCCAGGATCGCTGCACTGAGGGAGGAAGAGGAGCAGAAGAGTCAGAGGATGAAGAAGAAGATGGAGGCTCTGAGCAGAGAGATAGCAGCTCTTTCAGACACAGTCAGAGATACAGAGGAGCAGCTGAGAGCTGAAGACGTCTCATTCCTGATCAACTACAAGGCTGCAGTAGTAAGAGTCCAGCAGAGCCCCCTGCTGGATGATCCACAGCTGCTCTCAGGAGCTCTGATAGACGAGTCCAAACACCTGGGCAACCTGAGCTTCGACATCTGGAACAAGATTATGGAGACGGTCTCCTACACTCCTGTAATTCTGGACCCAAACACTGCTCATCCATGCCTGACCCTGTCTAAAGATCTGACCAGAGTGAGAGTAGGAGGAGAGTATTCGCAGCTTCCTGATAATCCAGAGAGGTTTGATTCTCATCTCTCTGTCCTGGGCTCTGAGGGCTTTACTTCAGGGACTCACAGCTGGGAGGTCAAGGTTGGAGACAGTAAATACTGGGCTCTTGGTGTGTTAGCAGGGTCTGTCCAGAGGAAGGGAGACATACAGTTAGGATTATGGACATTAATGTTCTATAAAGGTAAATACGTAATGCTGTCACCATCAGATCCAGACATTGATCTACCATTTAGGAAGAAGCCCCGGAGGGTCAGAGTGACTCTGGACTGGAACATAGGAAAGCTGTCGTTCTCTGATCCTGATACGGACACACGCATACACACCTTCACACACACTTTCACTGAGAAGATGTTTCCATACATAAGAACTGAGGATGAACTGAAGGTCTTACCAGCGAAGGTCTTTGTGACTGTAGACATAGATGCAGATAAACATCTCTTTTCCCTCCTTGAGTATTTGGGGAACATGTCATCATGTTGTCCTGATGATGTTGTTGGATGTTATTGTTTGATGATAATATCTACAGTATTTCAACAAATAATACGTCAAAGATATTAAGATTTTAAAACCACAGTCAAGCAGACTTTGACATGTAGGTTTTCCAATTCACACTTTGTTGA
>NC_053119.1:1780419-1787919 GCF_010015445.1 Perca fluviatilis | reverse complement strand
ACACAGTAAGTCAGTAGTATACAGTGAGGTTGCATATTCCAGTTGCAAGTTTACCTGTCGGCCTAACATGACTTTAGAAACCTCTCACTCAAACTACACCCCCAACCTCCAAAACCAGCAGTTATTTCTCACACTATAACTCAGTTATCATTTGCATGAAAACACTTTTTTTTTATTAATTATCAAATTACTATTCTCTGCCTAAGACACAAAAAACGAAAATGGTAGAAGTACAGTTCCAGTGAAATGTTATCCCGTCAGCTCCTTCAAGGCCGTCAGATCGCCATGCCAACCGTTATCAGAAGCTGCTCTTTTTCTATTTCTGTTGTTATCAAACATGACTTCTTTATCTCATCATCAGAGGAAACTTTGCAGCATCAGCTCTCTATCCAGTTATCAATGTCCTTTACACAAGTCTACAACCACAGAGGCTGATGGGTCTTCATACACACACACACGCACACACACACACAGACACACACACACAGACACACACATACACACACACAGACACACACACACATTGTTCAGAGAGAGAGGAAACACACACAGACACACACACACAGACACACACAGACTTTCTCACACACACACACACACACACACACACAAACACACACCAACACACACACACATTATTCAGAGAGAGAGGAAACACACACACAGACACACACACACAGACACACATGCACACACACACAGACTCACACACACACACACAGACTCTCTCACACACACACAGACTCTCTCTCACACACAAACACACACAAACACACACACAAACACACACACACACACAGACACACACACACACACACACACATTATTCAGAGAAGAGAGGAAACATCCAGAGATAAGAGAGAGAGAGGAAACACACACACAGACACACACAGACACACACAGACACACACACACACAGACACACACAGACACACACAGACACACATACACACATGCACACAGACCCCCCCCCCCCTCCTGTGGGTTAGGATGCAGCCTGAAGCAGTGATCGCTATAATCGCACGCATCCACAACAACATCAAGAAAAGATCAACTAACTCAATATATATACAATATATATATATCATATATATATATATATATATATATATATATACACACATTCATATTATATGTGTGTTTGAGCTGAAAGCTGCGCTCCTCTTTAAATAGTTACTTTAGAGTTTCTTAAATTACTCATTAATTAATTAAAGGAGCGCTCTAGATTTAATCATTACAGGAGGGGGAAGGGGGGGGGGAAGACTCGCTCGCAGCCGGAGACGCTTCTGCTTGAGGCTACTACATGTAAAAAAAAACAGAAAATTGGAAAAACAGGTTAAAAATCCAATTTTTTAATTTGTCAAGGTGAAAAAATGAAAAATTAGATATTTGAACCCATTTTTCTGTTTTACCAAATTTCCGTTTCTGCTTAGAAAATTGGGGATGAAGACCCATTATAACTCTCTAATCTCTCAATCTGTTCTCATCATGTCTATCATTCTGGGTTTGGGAACTGCTGCTTGTTGTTGGTGTTGGGATCTTCTTTTTGGGTTTTGATATTTACATTTTAATGTTCTTTTATTCAGCACTTTGGTCAGATTAATGTGTGTTTAAATGTGCTCTAGAAATCAACTTTACTTACTGAAAGTTAACATAAGAAACATTTTACAGACCCAGAGATATGTTGCTTATAATAATTAATAAGAAATCACAATCAGAAGAAGTTTTATAGTTTAAGAATAATGTTCATTAAACAGATTAGATTATAGATACAGACCAAGATATAATAACAAGTTTATAACACTGACACCACTGCAAGATACTACTATTATAAATGCAGTAAAGACAATTCATATTCCTTCATATATAATATACAACATCACATAATCAAAATAACACATCTGGAACACACACACACACAGACACACACACACACACACGCAGACACACAGACACACACACACACATGCAGGTAATGTTAAAAAGTGAATTTCCAACTATTAAACCAATGTCCCCTAACAGCGTTGCCCCCCCCCCGCGGCCGAAGCAGTGATCCCTATAATCACACACATCCACAACATCAAGAAAAGATCAACTAACTCAATATATATACAATATATCATCTCTCTCACTCTCTCTCTCTCTCTCTATGTATATATATATATATATATATATATATATATATATATATATATATACACATATGACATAATAATACAGACGGTAAGGGAACATCTGCATCCTGTCAGGATCAAAGGTTACCTTCTAATATTCAAAACTTATGTTATTATAATAATAATCATTGAGTATTTATGTCTTATGTCCAATCATTTCTGTTTGTTGTTTCTGTAATCTCTCTCTCTTTGTCTTTTGTGTTCTAGTTTAAATGTTTTCTCTGCATGAATGTGTCCCATCCCTTGTTTTAAAGCCAGTGTATACCAGGCTGTATTAAAGCCAGTGTATACTAGGCTGTATTAAAGTCAATGTATACCAGGCTGTATTAAAGCCAATGATGAAATGATCATATATGTATATTAAGTGTGTGTGTGAGCTGAAAGCTGCGCTCCTCTCCGTGTCCTCAGGTTCACAGCGACTACAGCAGCACAGAGCATCAGCAGCAGGACACTGAGCACTGAGCATCGCACTTTGAAGAAGGTGGAGTAAAGCCCAAAGGGCTCCATGTACACTAACACAGTTCTCTCGGTTGACTCACACTGATAATCATCTTGGTCAATAACTGCACACCAGTACTCCCCTGCGTCTCCCACTGAGATATTAGAGATAACCAGGTTCCCATTATCACGGTACCTGCTCACTCTGCTCATTCTCTGATCAAACGTTACACTAAAGATTCTTCCCTCTGTTCGGTTCGACTTGATAAACCAACCATGCCACTTATCCTTTCTCCAAGCTATGCATCTGAGAGTGACTTCTTCTCCCTCTGAGAAGAGCTCTACAGCAGGGGGGCCAAATTTAGGGCACACCTCAAGCTCATACCGTTGCTCTCTCATAGAGGCTTTACAGTAGTACACACCTGAGTGATTTAACATTAGAGATGAAAACACCAGCGAGTAGTTTTGGTCTACTGAAGGAACAGTCTGGTTGTGTAGTTCTTGGCCAGAGATCCATTCAGACCAACGTGGGGGCTGGTCATCAGTGGAGTCAGTGATAGAGCACGGCAACACAGCGGTCTCTCCCACTGAGCCATAGATTATCTCAGTCTGTACCAACCCTAGAGTGTAACTGCTAACACACTGCTGTTGGTTCATCACCAGACATCTGTAGTATGTAAAGTCTGTTGCTGTGACGTTGGAAACACAAAGAGTTGATGTGTTTGTCACCACTTGGTATCTTCCTCTAACATTGTCCATCACTGATGCCATATTGTCCCCAAAAACTCTGCTCCATGTTTCTTGCTCATATCTAAAGTCCCGTTTGAGCCACTGGACATCCAGATTATCAGCTGCTCCCTCACATGGCACGTCCACTGTTTGTCCAAGTCTCACTGCATAAACTCTATATCGCCCAGCTATTGAAGTAGTACAAACAGTAATAGTGATGTTGTTCTCATGCGTCACGTTGCCCTCAGTCCAACACTCCTCTCGGTACGGGCCGGAGTCTGAATGGGTCAGGTGGAGGATGGTGTAAGAAGAAGTATTCACCGAGCTGACAAGTCGTTGTTTCAGGTGTTGAGGTACTGAGGAGCTGTTGGACCAGAGGTCAGAGGTGTTCCACAGGACAAGCTTCTCCTCACCATCAGATCTGGAGATCAGGCAGGAGTTGGTGTTCTCGGGGAGCTTGAAGGTGTAATTGGTCCTTTCCAGTCGGATGATGATCCGTTCTTGTGCATGGATGTTGTTGATGAGAGCAAACAGCAGGAAGGAGAGCTCTGTGACTGCAGCCATTCTGCTCCGAGGTCGACAAACACTGACATCACTCAGCTCATATACGCTCTACACCAACCCTCATCAGTAGCTGCTCTTTATCTGGTATCACACATGACTTCTTTATCTCATCATCAGAGGAAACTTTGCAGTATGACTTCTTTATCTCATCATTAGAGGAAACTTTGCAGCATCAGCTCTCTATCCAGTAATCAATGTCCTTTACACGAGTCTAAGGGGCCCTCCACACGGAAATGTTTTTTTGTGCAAACGCACATGTTTTGAATCGTTTGGGCCGACCGTCCAAACAAATACTTTGTCTCTGCTGCTTGACACTTCCCTCTGGATTCTATACAAGATTTATTGCAAACGTTATCTAGCTAACATTAAACATCGCTAAAGTAGCTGATCACTACAGCAGCGACGTAGCTAACGTTAGCTGCTATGGTTGTTTAGAAAGTGGAAGTTGACAATTTATCAACTAGCTAGCTAATCTGTCTGCTTATCAACTCCTTGAACGGATTACAGTAACTTTTACCACGGCTTATTGTAGAAAGGCTAGATTGTCAAAAAGACATAATTCATGGGTAATTGATGTTTGTTTGACTGCCGATGTTAGCTAGCAGAGCTAACGTTAGCGCACTAACGTTAGCTCTGCTAAAGAAAAAGGTAAACAACGGCAGAACTGGCAGCAACATTGACATTAATGCTTCGATTTGATTCAATGACCTACTTCGTCGAATCGAGCCTTTCATTCACCATAAAAGAACTCATCTTAACCCAGTAAGTTTACCAGACAGACATGCAGTCACTCTGAGAGTCTTGGCATCCGGTTGTTGGCGAACTCATTCAGGCCTCCTGTTTCCGCTTTGTCGCTCGCCGCTGAAAAAAAAAGAGCTGTGCGCAACCTCGGCTCGCGCGGCATAAATCGGAGGCGCCGGCCGGATATTACGTCATTTTGATGTCACGATGTCGCGCGCCACCTTGGTGCGTCTAGTATATAACGGCTTTACCGCATATCAGTTAAATTTTCTAAGCACAAACGGTAATTTGGAAAAACTGAAAAATGGTTTCCAACATCCAATTTTTCCAAGTTTTTCCAATTTTCTGTTTTTATTCAGAGGATCTGAAATTTAGAAAATTACAAAATTACGTCTGGGCTCTAATTATTCAATACTGCAATACTGCCCCCCACTCAAAATCATCACTTGCAAGCACCTCTGACCCCAAAGTCATTTTTTATTTATTTTTTTGGTCCATATGCAGTTAATGACCTGCATATTCCGCAAAGTAGAGGGAGAGAATATCATGGCAGTATTGAATAACTGGAGCTCAAACGCAATTTTGTAATTTTCTCAATTTCTTATCTTCTGAATAAAAAACAGAAAATTAGAAAAACTGTTTAAAGATCCAATTTTTTGTCAAGGTGGAAAAAAATTAAAAATTGGATATTTGAACCTATTTTTCTGTTTTTCCAAATGTCCGTTTGTGCTTAGAAAATTGAACTGATAAGCGTTACACGAACCGCTCCCTCCATTTCTGTTTTTATATCAGGGATAAAGACACATAATTACTCTCTAATCCCTCAATCTGTTCTCATCATGTCTATCATTCTGCTGCTTGTTGTTGGCGTTGGGATCTTCTTTTTGGGTTATGATATTTACATTTTAATGCTCTTTTATTCAGCACTTTGGTCAGATTAATGTGTGTTTAAATGTGCTTTAGAAATCAACTTTACTTACTGAAAGTTAACATAAGAAACATTTTACAGACCCAGAGATATGTTACTTATAATAATTAATCAGAAATCACAATCAGAACAAGTTTTATAGTTCATTAATAATGTTTATCAAACAGACAATAGATTATAGATATAGACCAAGATGTAATAACAAGTTTATAACACTGACAACACTGCAAGATACAACTATTATGAATGCATTAAACACAATTCATATTCCTTCATATATAATATACAACATCACATAATCTTTAGATTTAAAATAAAACATCTGGAACACACACACATGCACACACACTCACATACAGACACACAGAGACACACACACACACGAACACACAGACACACACACACATGCAGACACACACACACACATAGTCTCACACACACACACACATACAGGTAAAATGATAGTAGGTGACAGTAATGTTAAAAAGTGAATTCCCAACATGTTAAACTATTAAACCAATGTCCCCTAACAGAGCAGACCCCCCCCCCCCTGCAGCCCGAAGCAGTGATCCCTATAATCACACACATCCACAATAACATCAAGAAAAAATCAAGTAACTCAATATATATACAATATAATATCATCTATATATACTGGATATACACAACATACTAATACAGACTATAAGGGAACATCTGCACCCCGTCAGGATCAAGTTTTACCTTCTAACATTCAAAACTTATTTTATATTATTACAATAATAATCATTGGGTATTTATGTCTTATTTCCCATCATTTCTGTTTGTTGTTTCTGTAATCTCTCTCTCTCTATATATATGTTTTAAAGCCAGTGTATACCAGGCTGTTTTAAAGCCAGTGTATACCAGGCTGTATTAAAGTCAATGTATACCAGGCTGTATTAAAGCCAGTGTATACCAGGCTGTATTAAAGCCAGTGTATACTAGGCTGTATTAAAGTCAATGTATACCAGGCTGTATTAAAGCCAGTGATGAAATGATCATATATGCATATTTAAGTGTGTGTGTGAGCTGAAAGCTGTGCTCCTCTCCGTGTCCTCAGGTTCACAGCGACTACAGCAGCACAGAGCATCAGCAGCAGGACACTGAGCACTGAGCATCGCACTTTGAAGAAGGTGGAGTAAATCCCAAAGGGCTCCATGTACACTAACACAGTTCTCTCGGTTGACTCACACTGATAATCATCTTGGTCAATAACTGCACACCAGTACTCCCCTGCGTCTCCCACTGAGATATTAGAGATAACCAGGTTCCCATTATCACGGTACCTGCTCACTCTGCTCATTCTCTGATCAAACGTTACACTAAAGATTCTTCCCTCTGTTCGGTTCGACTTGATAAACCAACCATGCCACTTATCCTTTCTCCAAGCTATGCATCTGAGAGTGACTTCTTCTCCCTCTGAGAAGAGCTCTACAGCAGGGGGGCCAAATTTAGGGCACACCTCAAGCTCATACCGTTGCTCTCTCATAGAGGCTTTACAGTAGTACACACCTGAGTGATTTAACATTAGAGATGAAAACACCAGCGAGTAGTTTTGGTCTACTGAAGGAACAGTCTGGTTGTGTAGTTCTTGGCCAGAGATCCATTCAGACCAACGTGGGGGCTGGTCATCAGTGGAGTCAGTGATAGAGCACGGCAACACAGCGGTCTCTCCCACTGAGCCATAGATTATCTCAGTCTGTACCAACCCTAGAGTGGAACTGCTAACACACTGCTGTTGGTTCATCACCAGACATCTGTAGTATGTAAAGTCTGTTGTTGTGACGTTGGAAACACAAAGAGTTGATGTGTTTGTCACCACTTGGTATCTTCCTCTAACATTGTCCATCACTGATGCCATATTGTCCCCAAAAACTCTGCTCCATGTTTCTTGCTCATATCTAA